>NC_138593.1:735976-967567 GCF_964289735.1 Phaethon aethereus
TGCCCCTTCGTGCCCGCCCCGTGCGTTGGGCACCGGCCGCTGCTCTGTAAAAGGGCTGAGGAAAATCACGGGCATTTAACACAGAAAAACGGGGAAGATCTTTGTTTTCAAATGACACGACTTCAGCAAACCGCGGCTGGGAGTCGTCCTGGGGACGCGTCGGCTGCCCTGGTGAAGCCCCCTCGGCGCGGGAGCACCGGCCGGGCACACTGTGACAAGGGCACGCGGCCGCCCGCTCTGCCTTTTCCAGAACCGGATCCGAGGGGATAACCGGAGAGGTGAAAATATTGCCTGGAAGCAGAAAAGCAACCCCCAAATCTACAGGATCTGCGCCTTCTGCTACAAACGTGCAAAGGCCCATACGCGACCCGCAAACGAACTACGATCCACTTATGGCGCCATGCGTCCGGGGCCGGATCACGGCCAGGCGCCGAGCTCTGAAGCTCCACAAAGGAGCGGCGCGGGCGGGAGCGGCAGCCCCCCACCTTCCCCGTGGAGACCCCCGCCTCCGCGAGGGGCCAGGGCTTGGCTGCCCGGAGCCCCCCAGCACTGTCGGAAGGGGTGGAAGGGGAATGGGCTCGTTGCCCGTTGCTCCGGGCCACCACTGAAAGCAGAGCTCTCCCTTCCTTTGCTTGTTCATAAACAAAACTCTCCTCATTTTGGACGGCATTTTGTTTCCCTGAACGCTGGGGCAGGTGACGCCGACCGAGCTGGAGCAGTAGCAGCCGTGCGCGTGCGTACCCACGTCTGCGTGCGACGATTTCCTGACCCCGTGCAAGGCTCTTGGCAACAAGGAACAGGTTCATAACAAAACCAACAGCCAAAGGTGGTCTTCCTGTGCCGTGCTGATGAGCCACACGCCTGCACGGTTGTAGTTTGCTGCCCTGTACCAGAGCAGCCATGTGTGTTCATAGAGAAGATGTGGGAACTGTAGGAAAGCTCAAGAAGAAAGTCTCATACTGGATCCGGACGTGAGCCAGCAACGTGCGCTCGCAGCCCAGAAGCCAACCCTGTCCTGCGCTGCCCCCAAAGCCCCATGGCCAGCAGGGCAAGGGTGAGGTTCTGCCCCTCTGCCCCGCTCTGGGGAGACCCCCCTGCAGTGCTGCGTCCAGCTCTGGAGCCCTCGGCACAGGAGAGACACGGACCTGCTGGAGCGGGGCCAGAGGAGGCCCCAGCAACGCTCCGAGGGCTGGAACAGCTCTGCTGGGAGGACAGGCTGGGAGAGCTGGAGGGGCTCAGCCTGGAGCAGAGAAGGCTCCGGGGAGACCTTCCTGCAGCTGCCGGGGTGAGAGGGGCTGATAAGGAAGATGGGGACAGACTTTTTAGCAGGGCCTGTAGCGACAGGACAAGGGGTGAAGGGTTTAAACTAAAAGAGGAGAGATTTAGACTAGATATAAAGAAGAACTTTTTCACCATGAGGGTGGTGAACCTCTGGCCCAGGTTGCCCAGAGAGGTGGTCGATGCCCCATCCCTGGGAACATCCCAGGTCAGGCTGGACGGGGCTCCGAGCACCCTGCTCCGGTTGGGGATGTCCCTGCTCACGGCAGGGGGTTGGACTAGATGGCCTTGACAGGTCCCTTCCAACCCAAAGATTCTGTGATTCTATGATCTGATCCCTCTTGAAATCAAAATTCCAAGCGCAAGGATGCGCGAGGAGGGAAGAGGGGAAGGGGGGAGCCCGCATGGGTTTTCCAATCCGGCAGGGACCCGCCGCTCCCCCCGGCTCGCTCGGCGGCGCTCGGAGGCTGCACCTCCTCCTGCCGAGCCCTTCCCATCCGCCACTGCCTCTCCAGACAGGGCTCTTCCAAGAGTCAAATGTTAGAGTGTCCTTCGTGCCTGGCTATGGGATGTGCTGCTTCTTTTACAGTGCACTAATAGGTTAACTTACTTACAGTGATTATGTTCCTATGTATCCTGGGTGGAAGTGGCTGCTTTTTTTAACCATTTATTACCTAGGGAGCTATTTTCTGTGTGTTCCACATGATTATTTTCCAACACTGCAATTTGGTACTTGCTCAGCAGCTGGAAGGATTGTTTCTTACAGAGGTGACCTCCCTGCAGCTCAACTGCGTGTCAGTGTTTGAGGAATATACTTGAGTTGATGGGTAGGTTGTGTGTATCTCCTGACCTCAATCGTTTTCACACTGTGCGAACTGCTGGGAAGTGGTTTGACACAAAGTGTTTATAATCTCCATCAGAAGGAAGTGAAATTATAATGGGGCCATCTTAGCAAAACGGAGACAGCCACCAGCCTCACTGCTACAGTGGCCTTAAGCTCTTCTCTGATTTGAGCATTATAATGAGTAAAGAAACAAGTTGTAATTAAATTAGGAGACGGAAAGGCAGGAGTACAGCCACCGCGGACTGCGGTGACAGGAGCTACGGGCTGGCAGAAGGGAGCAGTCAGAGGCAGCACAGCCGGGACCGTGACCGAGACTTTGCTACCGCCTCGCTCCACCTGCACCACGCAGAAAGCCGACGCGGGAAACCAGTCAGGATTCTCCATGGGAATCGGTGACTTCTGGACTTCTGCTGTGACAACAGTCTCCTGCTCCCAGAGCATCTGATTGTTGTACACCGGCACGTGGGAGCAGGGGCTGGTGCTGGCGGGCAGGAGTGGGTCCCCATCGCAGGCACTGCACAGGCGGTCGGTGCCGAGGTCTGTGGCTGCCCTTGTTTTGGGCTGAGAGAGGGCTCTTTTGGGAAGGACGCACTGCTCAGAGGAAGCAGGGCGCCCGGGGCGCAGGCACTTTTACCAATGTGTCCTCGCTGATGTTCACGCCCTTGACTGCCGGCCATCCGCTTCCCGGAAACCTGGGGGTGGTTGGCAGCCCCTTTGCCAGCTGATGGACCCAAGGCAGGGCACTGATGCCCCGCGGCTCGGGAGGCTCCGGCACAGCCGCCGGTGCACGAGCACGAGTTTCTCCCAGGGCAGCGCGCTCCCTTCCAGATGTGCCACAGATGCCCAGGCTGCCCACGCAGGTAAAAGCCTCGGTGGAAGGGTTGGGGGGAGACGGTCAGAAGCCAGGATCGGCAAATTCACCCCGCTCCACAGTCGCACTAGGGACTGCTGCTTTGCAGGAGCAGGCTCAGCATAACGAGGCTTCCCCGGCCGTCGAGGGGCTGATGTGTGCACGCACCCAACGTCTTCCCTCCTCGAGGGCACGCTGAGCTGTTACTAACTCTCGCGAGGCTCCTCCTGAGCTGCGGCTCTCGAGCCCCAGGGCTCCCGGTGCAGCCCGGCCGGTTGCAGGTGCTGGCGGAGTGGAAGCGAGCTGCGGAGGGCAGGTCTGAGCCTCCTTCCGGGGGGACCAGGAGAAGGGGTGGGTGGCAGCGCCGAGGGTGCTGCAGGCTCTGGCTCAGCGACTCAGCCGAGAAGCTCCGGCCCTGCAGATTTATTTCCTGGCTTTTAGCCAGCCTAGGAATGAAAATACTCTAGAGGGTGAAAGGCTCATAGTCAAGAGCTCTTCACCTCTTCCCTGAAAGGACCTCTCATCCTCATTCATTCAGGGGTTTATTACCACTCCACTGCCTGAGAATGACTGTTTGCAAAGATGGAGCTTGTTAAAAATAAGTCGCCCAGGTGCCAGAGTGCTTAGACCCGTCAGTTCTGGATTCAAAGTAGAGTCAGTTTGGGTCCCTTCTTCCTTCTTCTAGCCCAACGGATGGGCATTTTAATTTGGAGGACCAGGCGGTGGCTTCAGCTGGTGGTCGGCCACCAAAGAGCACCTTTATTAGCTCCTGGGTTTGGGGTGCTAAACACAGCAAGTTGTGAGCAATGTCCGTTTCTTTATTTACTGGGAATTAGCACTCAAAAACGGCCAGAGAAATGGGACCAGATGTGTCCTGCCCACTGCTGCTGCAGGCAGGAGCCCTGGGCGAGCTGGACAGGTCGTTCCACGGGAGATTTTCTCCCCCAGCACAGCCGGACAAGCCCTGGTTAAAATTCCAGCTTTCCAAGCAGAAGACGGGATGCGAGCACGGGCTGGACCCACTCAGCACCGAGGCGGGCGCTGGCACGGGGACCGCTGCTGCTCTCGCTGGTGTGCGGCGATGCCCTGGCCAAGCTGGCGCCCGGAGGGAGCGGGGGACATAGCGAGGAGCCTGCGGGAGGGATCGCCGCATCCCCTGCCAGTGCTGGCCTCGCTGGGGCAGCTCTTGGGAGGGGTTTCCCTTGCGCAGAGCAGGGTGAACGCGCACCTCCGGGCTTTGCCTGGCTGTCCCCGAGGCAGTGGGTGACATGACCTGCCCATGGCCAGGTCCTCGGTGCCGCTCACCTCAGCCCGAGGAACTGCTCGGGGAACCTGCCGAAACGCATCAGGGAGCGTCCCCTCGCCCAGGGTGAGGGACCCCGCCGCAGCCCTCGCTGCTCTGCAAGAGCAACCCGCAGATTTCTCCCTTTACCTCATTTTCGCAGTGCTGAGGCTTCCTCCCACTGCCGCCTCCCCTCGAATCCTCGCTCTTTGCTCTCTTAAAGCTGGACCCTCATTATTGTATTATATTTCGTATTGTTTTGCATTGCAAAGGTAAGGTACCACACTGTTCCGTTGCATTTATGCTGGTATCTTTACCCAGCTCTGGAAAGCACAGCGACAGGCCACGACAGTCTGCAGAAAACTGCCCTGTGGTGAGGCAGCGTTTGTTGCTCTGAGCTGGCTGGTGCTTTTCGGGCGGCGTATCTTTAACCTCCACAAATTAAGAGGCTGAGGAAGCGAAAGACGACGCTGCAGACAAGGCTGGGAGGTCTCCTGGGGACCCGACGGCGCAGCTTTCCGGCAGCAGGCGCAGTTCCCAGCCTTAGTGCTGTAAGCGGAGAGGAACCGTCAGCACCAGAGCGTCCGCGTGCGGGGCCGCACCGGTGCGGGCGGTGCCCAGGGCATCCCCGCGCCGCTGCCTTGGTGCCGCGCCTGGTGCCGGCTGTGGGGACGCCGGCAGTGGTGCCGCTGCTGGAAGAGCAGGAGAGCCACGGGAAGGCTGTGCGGGAAGCCCGGGGCGGGCGCGGGGCTGGCACTGCAGGAACGCTCTCCCCACGGGCGCGGGAGCTGCGCCCGCCACCCAGGCAGAGCCTCCCGTACCGGCAAACAGCTTTGCCATCCCAGCGCAGCCAGCCTGCGCTGCGCCGAAACAGGCAGCTAGAAAGTAAACAGTGTCTGAAACCTATTCTCATTAGGCTAATTTACGAATAAATTACCATATTCAATGGCCTTATTTTTACTGCTCGTTAACAGGCCCATGATAGGATGATAATTATGGGATTTTAAGTGGCTAATGGCAGCTGGGGCGTCAAAAGCAGTTTTTACGAATCTGTTTATGGCAGGGAAGGTGACAGGAGGGTGGGACACTGAGATGTTGGAATCGCATGTCGGGGGAAAAAAAGCTTTAATTGTTGAGTATTTATTAGAGAGGAGGGAAGACTGTAATTTAAAAATGAAACTCTGAAAAACAAAAAGGAAATTAATTAGTCTCCTAGCGCGCCGGTGGCTAGCGCTTAAGGAGGACCTCGCCGGTTTGCACGTGGCCTTCGAGGGTGCCGAGGGCCACTGCTGGGTGCAGCCGCCCCCGCGCCGCTGGGCGCCGTCCTCCCCACCGTGCCCAGGAGCCGGCGTGGGACCAGCCCGGCGGTGTTGCGAGGACGAAAGGGGCTTCGGCGCAGCAGCTGCCGGCCCCTCCGCCGGCGAGGGCTGCGCGTCGCCCCGCAGCCCCCGCCCGCCGCCCCCGCTTCCCGGTAGCCGGTATTTTTTCTGTATGCTTAGCCTGGCTGCTCATCATCTCCCATCTCCACCGATTCATCTTGATCTTTCAGTTTAGTATGCAGCACTCGGAAAACAAACACGTACCAGACTGACAGTGGGAATAAATATCGTGGAGATGTTGATTAGCATTTGATCCCAGCTGGGCCTCTGGAAGCTGCAGCACTGGAATGCCTTGGCAGTTTTTTAATGCTGAATAATTTGATTAGATCAGTGGCTGAGCCTGCTGCTCGTGGTGAGATAAACCCTCCCAACACCGCCGCTCCCCCCGCGCCGTGCTCGCACGGCTCCCTTCCTGGCTTGCTCGCTTTCTTTTATGGGGCCTTAAATACGTCGTTTAATCAACTCTACAATTTCAATTTAGCACAGTTGTTGACTCGCATGGATGATAAGGTTCTGAAGACCCCACAGATTGCTGCCTGGTTTAACAGTGCCATTTTCCACGGCCTCCCGGCTTCTGCTGCCAAACCGCAGCCGAGCCCAGCTCCAGCCCAGGCTGCGAGCGGCCGCCGCAGACCTGCCTGCCCAGCCGAAGCTGTCGGTCAGCCACGCGGGTGTTTCCAGTCTCTCCACTGTGTAACTACCAACAGCGACACGTCCCCTCCGCAGGATGACATGGCAGCAACCAATGGATCACTTTCAAAAACACAGTAATAACTTTTTGTTGTGTTGTTGTTCCTTTCAGACACAGAAAGCAAGAGGACACAGGGAGGGAAGACTGCAAGGACCCCAGACCTCAGCAATCTTAATTAAACATTGATTTCTGAAAGTTTTTTCTCGCCCCCTTAAGAAAAAAGAGCGGGGCAAACTTCTACACTGTCTAAACCCCTTCGACGTTTAATCTAATTTAAACAACACTGTTGGCATTCCTTCCCAAGAGAAGGAGAATCAGTTCAGCGAGTGGCCAGCAAGAGTGCAGTAAATAGCCCTGACTCTTCTACTGCAGGTTTTTTCCAAAATACTCTGCTGACGGCTATTTTCAAAACATATTTTAACTATCTTCTTATCGGCAGAGTATAACTGAAAAACAGCCAAGCTTTACCTGCGTCACCAAGACGCTACAGTCCTGTTTCTCCTCCTACATCAAAAAAGGGAAAAGTCATGAATTACAAACCCAGCACTTTCTACCTGAAAAGAATTGTTTTATCTGAAAAAGCAAACCGGGGTATTTTCAGCCACTGACCTAACCCAAGAGAAATAAAGAGGCAGAGACTTTTTGTGTTGGCTGACACTCGCTGACACTCAGCGGAGGCTGTGAGGGTGGCACGGGCTGACGACCACCATTTCAAACTCTCTCCCTTTAGTTCCGTTTGCTGGCGATTCTCACGCACGACGAACAAACCGGCTGCCGCGGGGCTTGCGGCCGAGCTGCTCCTTGCCGCGCGCGGGGGACCCCCGGCGAGCTTCAGAAGGGTGCAGCGCGCAGGCGCGCGGGCACCTCTGCAAAGATACGTAGCTTTCCCCTGCTCAGGGGGAAAGGGTTTCGCACGGTATCACGTAATCAGAACAAGCTTTGTTCATCTCAAAAAATGAACAAAAGTCAGGAAAATGCAAAGTAAAGCGTGAGCCCTGTGCTGCGGCTCTATGAAACCGCTCCCCCCCACCCGGAGTAAGAAGTGCTGATTCGGTTTAAAAGGCACAGCACGCAGATGTTCCTATGCGAAGCTGTATGCCCTTTTGCCCAGGACAGGGTCGGGGTGACCAGCCTGCCCGGCTGCGCACCCTGGGGCGCCCGTGACCTCCGGAGCCGCCCCAGCGCCCGCAGCACCGCCGGCGGGGAGCTCGGGGGGGGTCTGTGCTTCCAGGACTCCCCTCGATAATGGGGGCAGCCAAAACCAGAAGGTGGCACAGCGGGTTGTGGAACGGGACCTGCCCCAGTCCCCGCAGGCGTCCGCGGGTCGGGTCCAACCCTCTCTCCGACTGAGAAGAGGCCACTGCTGCACCACAGACGCGGCAGCGTAAAGCCCAGTCCAAACTGGGGGCAGTCCGGTCTAAACTGCTGTCGCTGAAGTTTATCAAACCGGGTCTTACGGCCAGTTTCCCATGAAGACGCAGAGAATCAGCGTCAGACTCCCACAAGCCCGACCGCCTCTGTCCAGCTCTCCGTGCAGAGACGGCTCCAGCCCGTGAGAGCTTCCCTGGGGCGCCGGACGGCTCACGCTTGCCGGGAACGTTGCCTAACCAAGGACATTTCTTTCAAACAGTTGCGGAGAGGAACCCGTTTATGGAAACAGTCCCTCACGGGGGCGGCCAGCGGGGAGGTGGAAAGGGCTGCCCTTCCCATTCAGAGTGGGGGAGCCTGGAGGAGCGTGGCACCGGCCCCTTTGGTTGCGTGTTTGCATTCGAGTGCAACAGGTACAGCCGAGACTCCGTCGAAACAAACAGGAGGGTAGCCACAGGCTTCAAGGAGGCCAAGACAAGTCACATCAAATGAGAACATTTGATTTACGTTGAACATTAGACACATCTCCAACTGGTAAAAGAACATGTTAAAAGCATAAAAATAGCTATAGTGGCTGGTCTCTGGGAGAGAGCAATGGCAAACACCCGCTGAAGAGCATAAGAACAGAGCAAGCGAACAATGATACTTCATCAAATACTCTATTAACCTCCAGTAATTTATGGCTCAAGATCTTTCAGAGCCAGAAATAATGTCTACGTATGGATGTATGATGGATTTTTCTGCCATTAATTTGTCCGGTAACTTTTTGAACTCATGTAAATTTTAGCTTTCACAGTATCAGTGAAAGATATCTCCTGTTTAACCACACGTGTGAGACCAGCCCTCCTTACTGCTCGGCTCCAACCTCCTGCCGTCCCCCTTCACACCCCTTGTTCTCGTGCGGAGAGAAACGACCAGCAGCGAAGCCTTGTTCACTGTCTCTGTCGCATCCCGCCTCAGACATCCCCCTTCCAGGCTGAAAAGCCTGACCCCAGGGAATCCTGCCTTTATCCTTGCTCCTCCCCGGGGCCCTGCTCTGGACCTTTCTTACTTCTATCGCCGTTTTTGCGTCATGGGTTAGGGATGATGGAATACCCAGAATAATGCATGCTTCAGGGTAGGGCTGCTGTACAGATGTATACAGCAGCACGGTGCTCTTTGTTTGGTCCACAGCTTTCCCCTAACCATTCCCAATATTTGGTTTGTTTTTCGGCCTCTGCTGGATGCTCAGCTAGTGTTTCCACAGAGCTATTTATTGTAGCCCTCGGTTATTACTCCCGGGGGCTGGCCATCAGTACAGAGTCCTCTGTGCACACAAAGATGAGACTTCCAGATCTACACCCCCCCTCAGAGTTCAAGATTTTACACTTATCTGCCTTGAATTTCGTCTGCCTCCGCCCAGTCCCTCACTTCAGCGAGATCTCTCACTTCTGCCTTCAGAAAGACAGGTCACGGAGTGCTGTCAGCAAACTTTGCCATCTCGCCCCTTTTCTGGACCACCTACGGCCCCCATGAATCTCTGCCCCAAAAACCAGCAATTTCTTTTGATGCCTTGACACTGTCCTTCAGCCACGCCACATGAAGCCACTGCCTGCAGCTGGGCCGGTTTCCTCCCAAAGGACTGTGCTGAAGACCTTGCCCAACACCTCCCCATCACACACTTGTCAGCTTCTCCCAGAGAAACCCAAAGAGCGTGTCTTGCAAAGCGTGCCCTTCCCCAGTGCCATACTGGCTTTTTCCACCTCTCCCACTTCTCCAGCCAGGATAGTCCTATGTGTTGCGATCGCTTCTACCGGGTTGTCTGATGCGGACACCGGGGCCGTGGACAACAGCTCACCAGCTCTTCCCTGTTACCTTCAGAAAAACTTGTCACATTATTCACCTCCTAGACCTCTGATACAAGGAGGATTTAAAATGAGAGAATATATAATATCAATATTAGATTACTTCTATCACATTAGAGCTCTCGGGTAAATACTACCTGTTCATAGTTCTTCATAACTGTTCAGCTGATTTAGTTGCCTTAAAACTCGTTACATCGACACTTCACTTTGAGACAGGTACAGACACGTCGCTGCTCTGCTTGCTGGGCTTGGGCAGCGCTGGCCTGACCCAAGGTGCAGCCGGAACGAGGTCGAGAGTGTGGAAACTGGTGGACAGAACACGTTACGGGCATCACCACCTGCAAAATACCATGGCCGCGGCTACAGGAGTCAAGACCTCAGTGTCAGAAAAGTGATACTTCCAGCATTTCCAAAGAAATGCCTGACGGAGCAGCCCGGCGCGGGATGCCCGCCACGGCACCCCGCGCTGCCGTAGCCCGGTGCCCGGCGACTCAGGAGCCCGCAGAAGCCCGCGGAGGCTCCCGCGGACGGGAGCGGTGGGTTGGCCTTTGGGTCCGACGGCGGAGCTGCCGTGGCGTCCAGGTGCGTGCGAGAGACTGGATCTCTCGTGTTTGCCTCTCTGGTTGTTGCGTACCTTTTGCAAAAGGTGTTTTGTAAGAAATTAAGAATGGGATTTGTTTCTTCAAACTTTTGAAATTTTAACATCTGCTTGTTTTGGTAAATTTGACAGGAACTCTCTTTTGTCTCTCTTTTTTTTTTTTTTTTTAACAGAAATTCTATGAAAAGTGTTTTAAAAAGTGCTAACTGACAAGCCTACACAGGCTGCCTCCACTCAGGGAGCACTCTGCACAGTTGTTAACTTGTTAGACAGGAGCTAGATTACAATCATAAATAAATGATTTGCTGTCTCCTTACATTCAGACATGTAGCTTTTAAAGTGTAGCTGTCATCCCTGAATCAGATTTAGTCAAATGCTGTGTAACTGCAAAATTATCCTATCCTTACCTTTTTTTATTCTCCATATAATGGACAGTTAAATTGGATTTTCAAATTTGAAGTGCATATGTTTTTCAAATCCCCACAGGGTTGCCATTTTTTCATTTCTAAAGCAACTCACTAATGTTTATCATTACCACACAGAAATATTACAATTCTTAAGGGGCACCTTATAAAATCAGTACAGGAGAAATATGCTTTATCGTCTCAAAACGAAACCAATTTCTCAGCTGATTTGCAATTTATTTACATGTTAGCATTTGATTTTCTGCTGATTTATAGCCCCACATGCCTGTGTCTTTGCTGCTTTCTAAATAAACACAATCGGGTTGGGAAAGCTAATACCAAATTACAGAGCTTTGTTCTAGCTTTACTCTATTAATAAATTAAATCTTTTACCAATAGCGCCCAGTATCCCTTAGCACGGAGTGCAAGGAGAAGTCATGCGTGGTATTTTATAAGGCTCGAGTTCTGGTACGCTATAAATAATCAGCAGGTGTGGGGAATCTAAGGGGAAAATAGAGATCTCAGGAGAAGCACAAGCAAAAAACGTAGTATCACAACTACTCTTTTTCTTCTAAGCCATGAACTTTGAGATTCAGCCACACCTCACAAAAACTCCGGTGCTGTGGACGTTTTATTTTCCACAGCCGTTTCAGACCTCCCTTCCACCGCAGCGTTGCAGGAAAGATGCTGAACACATGAAATCCCACTTGCAGCATGTTCTCGCCGCATGGATGCAGCTGTACAGGTAGTGGACGGCCAGCGCTGATGATCGTTTCAGAATAAGTTTTTTAATGGCAGGTGAATTATTCATTGGCATGTAAAATAATACTCCCAGCTTTAACTAACGTGGTAGCAAAAATAACCTGTGGCAGAGGTCTCGTACTTTCAAGGTTCAGTTCATTAATAAACAACACGAAAGCAAGTCGGCTTATTGCATTCGGGAAGTCCAAGTGACTTGATGGGTGAGATTCGGGGGCTGAGAATTCAAATATGCACTCGTCTTGGGGAAGCGCACCTTTCTCACTCTGCGAGGTGCATGTGCAAATTCTATGGATAATTAATGCAACAGTTACTTCAGCATCAAAAGACCCACTGTTTAATTCAGCATCCTGCGAGCGCAGTGTGACAGCAGAGAGGAGCATTATTCCTGGCAGTGAGTGACACAGGGCATCAAGCGTTCCTCTGAAACGCTCGCGCGTCTCCCGCGAACGGTGTGTCAGGTCCGCCGGAGCTGCGTTCGGTACAGGCGGCGTCGCCAGCCCGCGACGTGCACGCTCGCAGCAAGGCCCGGCGGATCGGGATGCCGGCCCGCGCCGGCGCCGCGCACCGCAGCCCCCCCGCCATCCCTGCAGGCGGAGGGCACGCGCTGAGGACCCCGCAGGAGCAACCGGCGCCGGCGCGAGCCGCGGTGGCCACCAGCGCTAGGACAGCTCGTAGCAGCTGGGGAGGGATCTGGTCACCGCAGGCGCCCGCAGGGAGGTCGGAGGAGTGGACCTTCGAAAGCTGGACTCTAGCACCAGCCGGGGCTCGGCTCTGCTGAACCGGGGCCACCTGAGCAGCCCTTCTGGTCCCTTTCTCCTGCCAGGACCACGCGCTCCCCAAGCTTTCCAGCCTGCTGTCACCATGGCCATGTCTCAGGCGCTGGCGCACCGCTGCGAAAAAGCCAGCGCAGGCCACGGCTCAGCTGCTTTGGAGGAGTCGCGGTGGCTGTAGCGCGGTTACGAACGGACTGCTTCGGCGCTGCCGTCAGAAGAGCCGGCGCCCAGGTGCCCGCTCCCCGCCCAGGGGCGCACGCCGTGCCCGCGCGGCACGCGAGGGGTGTGCTGGGTCTGCTGGCAAACTCCAAATCCTGCGTCTCGGTAGCCAAAAGGCAAGACGGGACCTAGCCAAGGGTGAGGTGGGGAAGGAGGAGCGGGTTGGTGACCTTGCCCTCATCCCCTCCCCGGGCTGCGCTGCCTGGATGCTCCCCCCGGGCAGCTCCCCCGGCCCTGGCAGCCACAGCGAGGCAGCAGCAAGGCTGTTCCGTGCCCGCGCACGTTACCGACTGCTTAATGGTGGTTTTTAGTTTTTTCCTGTTGACATTGATCATAATTGTTAGCCCATCGATTGACACGCAGACTTCTTGACAGAATAACAAGAGATGCTCCGTGCCAAATTATTCACTCTCCGCCAGCTGAAGCAAGCATCCTCCTGCAATCAAACCGCGGCCGCTTCCGGCGGCTGGAAAACAAAGGTCCTGTAATTCTGCGTGGGGACGCGAGGAGCCGGGCGGCAGCGGCAGAACGTCAGGTTCCTGGTGCTCCCCGCCGCCTGTCAGTAGCGGGTGTGTGACAGCAATAATGACACCGTCAGCAGAGCCGGCCCTGCCGTCTGTGCAGCTAGAGCCGCGGGAAATACGGGAGGAAAAATGGACTGCATCGAAGGGAAAGGTCTGAGCAACCAAAGCCAAGCGAGAGCAGGGCAGAAATCTCTTTTACCCTTAGAATTTGGATTTTGGAGCTCAGGGTCTGTCCTGCAACCATTAGTTAAAAAGAACATGTCTGATTTGGGGCTGGTTTAACGCCAGCGTGTCTCCTTTGCGGTCGGGGGGGACAGAGCAGCATGACGCCATTTGCCTCGGTAGGCAAGCACCGATTTGCGATGGGTTGTGGCTCTGTTCGGCGCCAGGCTCCGTGCCGGCAGCGAGCGGCTGTCCTGACCCTGTCTTAGGAGCTTGGAAGGTATCACCTGGGGCTGAGCGTACACCAGAGAAGCGTCACAGAAAGTACATTCCTCCTCCCCCAGGAAAGTTTGCTTTGCTGAAAACTACAGCTTTTCCCAGTTATTCCTTATGAATATTCATCCGTGCCAGGGATCTCATTCAGCAAGGGAGGCTGAAGAACCTGTGGGTGCTTATGCAAAAATACAGGCACTTGACACCAAAGATGATTGTTTAGTTGATGTGAAATCTCTCCAGTTTTCTTCTCCCAGTACATACACAGGCTTTGTGGGATGGAATATATTATCCAGAGAATCATTCATCAAAGACCTAGAACGACGCACAGCGCACGTGATAGAAAAAGAAAATGGCCACCTAGGCAATGGTTTAAGGATAGCCAAGACAGACGTTTGATGAGCAAAAAACTTCCCGGGAATTTGCGCTGGGATAAGGTTTAAATAGGGGACTATCTATAACATCTTGTGTCGATCAGAGAGAGTCGTCCGCACAAATCTGTGGCACGAGCTCAAAGGGAACTCTGGCATGTCAGAGGCTGGGCTGGGCACGGATTAGTCAGGAGCTAGAAAGGGCTTATAAAAACCTGACATGAAAATGCTTTGCTTCGCATGCATTTTTATAGCATGAGACTATATACAGAGAGCTGTTACCCCACTGGCTGCTAGGCAGAAGCAGGGAAAAACAATGAAATATATTTTGGGAAAAAGAAGGGACTTCAAAGGAGATGATCCTCCCAGTGTGGGAAGAGGGTGGTTGAAGAACCCCTCCTGGCTTTTGGGGAGCTGGACAGGCGCCGCTTGCAGACGCTTCTGATAACGCCTTTCCAGCCTCTCCTCGTTTTCTTTCTGTTTTGACTTAATGCCGTTTTCAGAGCTGGCTCCCCTGTCCCTCCCGCAGGACCCCCGCCCGCGCGCCCCTTGCCAGGAGCCGCCCCTCCGCCCCGCTCCCTGCGGCACTCTGCCGCTGCCTGCGGTTTCTCCAAAATTCCCTTTTAAGAAAACAGGGCAGAGAACAAGGGAAGCGGGTCCTCGATGACGTAAGTGTTACAGATCTCTGAAATAAGCTGGGCTCATCAGTCGCTGTTCTAAACATTGCAGTCGCCGTCGACGGTCTCCGTGGTGGTTTTCTGCGCGAGCGGGTTGAAATCTGCCGGTGGATCTCGACGTTTTCAGGTCCGTGGTGGGCCACGTGCTCGAAGACCCGCTCGCTGCCCCGTTCCAGTCGAGCCTGCAGCTTCGCCGCGGCGTGGCAGACGGCTTGCAGGGCTGCACCTCAGGGTGTTTTAGGGAAGTCAGCGCTAACGCTGCTGTGAATACAATCTCTCTCTGCGTCGCACAAATCCCTCCCCCGGCGGGAATGAGCATGGCCGTGCTGGAGCTTCCCGAGGGCTGCTGCAGGCGAAGATGGAGTGCCCGTTGCAGAGGCAGAGGGACCCGCTCGGTCTGCCGGGGACGAGCCTTCTGTGCAGCGGCACCTCCGCTGCTGTCCCAGCGAGAGCCCAACCACGGGCGAGCCGCCGAGGCGTCGGAAGGCCGGCGGGCGCGCGCGGCGCAGGCTGCCGCCGGCACGGCGCGTGGGCGCTGCTCGCGGTCATCCTCTGCTGCCGGGGTCCAGGCCGTGGAAGCCAGCGGTGCCCGGATCCCACCGGGGCCCCGCTTCCCCGGCACCGCCAGCCCACGGGCAGAGCCCTGCTCGCAGCGGGGCACCAGCGCCCGGCTCCGCTCTCTGCTCCTTCAGGAGGAGCTTTGGAGGCTATTTAGTAGATCACAGCAGACCGACTCTATTCTCATCAATCCACAAACTGCTTAATTAGTTAATAATTTACTCCAGATAAACTTGATCTGAGCTCTCCAGTTTGCAGTTTCAGCTGCCTCCCTGAAACCTCCAGCCTCTCCGGAGGGCTGGGGAGGGGATGGGGACGTGCCGGGGGAATAACGCCGGGCACACGCGCCCTGGCTCGCAGGGTTCCCCCGCTCCTACGCTTTGTTTCAGAGCTGCAGACTTATTCAGCAAAGCCCGTTTCAGTGAGCCTGGTTTCTCCAAAATCCATTCAATTCAGTTGCGTTGGGGGGGGGGAGGGAGAGACGCACATGACACGACCCCTAAATATTTTCCCTGGGATAAGCCCCCATGTCAGAGCCATGTCCCTTTCATGCCGTTGCACATGGGCTGATATTTAAGGCAGGGACTTATTGTATAACCCAGTGCCTGTGGGATTAAAAAAAAAAAAAAAAATATATAGTCTCCATGGAAATGGAGGCCGTATCTTTTGAAAACTGTATCAGAGCTCTCTATCCTCTCCCCTTTATCATTGTATTTTAACCTACCAGCTGCATATTTAAGAGCAGAGCTTGCAAGATGATCTTACCCTTTTTTATTATTTTCCCTCATGTGTTAAGGGAGGGAATACTGACAGGGACAAGTGACAGCTCGCTAATTATTCCCTTACTGCCACTGCTGTTCTTGTTTTGGACGTGTTGCTCATTTTCCTCTGCTCTTCGCACTGAATAATGCATGGGTCCCTATCAGTATTCATGCAGTACCTTCGGGAACTGCCAGCCTAACTAGCTGATAACTGATTCAGTTTGTAACCGGCGCCTTTGGGAGTTGCAAGGAAAAGTAGCCAAGAACAAATTTAACACTTCTTTCTCATTGCCTTAGAACATCAAGGAGAGGTACAGGAGGACTGCGCGTGAAATACATTTGTTGCCTGAAGCTGTTGGAGGTACATAACTAAAGTGCGTTTAACCCAGCGCCGTGCAGCCTGTGGGGTCAGCGGGCGATCCAGACGGGAGCACCCAGCGGGGAGAGGCCATGGAATCAGCTATTCCGAGGCAGTTGTTCCCAGCAGATGCCCTCTCTCGCTTTTGCAGAGAGGTGCCAAGAAAAGCCACCCCAGAGCCATCTGTACCGCAGAGTCAGAAAGGGTGCAAGCCTGGTGCGGGCGCTGGGGTGTGCCCCGAGCTCCCAGTTGCTGTCGGCGCGGTATGAGCGCATCAGAGCGGCAACCGCGCCGGGCGGGAGCCAGCTGGGAGTGGGACGGGGCGCGGCCTCTCCGGCACCCTGGGAAGTGCAAACCGCCGATGCCGGGGCACAGCGATGACCCTGAGCCACGACTGCGAAGCAGAGCCCGGTCCCTTACAGCAAGGTCTGTACGGCTCCGAAGCAAGCTCCGGGAGCGCCCTCCCACCCCAGGGAGAGCATGAAGCAAATGAGGATGGGTGAAAGCAACTCCCTCTCTTCCACCCTTAAATATCATCGTGAGCGGGAAGAAAGGGAGAGTGAAGTTCAGCATTTTCACGTGTGCCCCATTTGTTAAAGGTGAAGAGTTATTCCACGTACTGCGTGAAATCCCCACTTCCTTGCCCCACAAGTGGGGAGGACTGGACTCACGCTACCGAGAGCTGCTCCGCGGGAAAGAGGCTGTTCCCTCCACGGAAAGGATGAAAAACTGCACTGAGCAGTTGGCTGAATATTCTTGCTTGAGCTTTTCATCTGACATGTGTCAGATGGTGTGACCTCAACCACCCTCAATGGCGTGACCTTAACCACCATATTCACAGTTTCATTCCTCTCCAAGTGTATGTATATATATTTAAACTAGTGCCACAGAGGAAGATGTGCATTGGGTTTTGGGTTGCGTCAAAGTTGTCAGACGTGTCCTTTGAAGGAGCTGAAAGCAGATGGGGAAGACGACCTTGCAAGTGTCCATCATGCCTCATGCAATGGACAGAGGTTCAAGCAGGAAAATTTAAAAGGTCTTTTTGGAACTTGCACTAGGATTTATTTCATTAGTTCAAACTCCTGAAATAATGAAAAAATGAACTTTGTTGAGAAGTTTAAAGGTTCCTCTTCCAAGTAAAGGCCATCCAGCTGAACGCTAGACAGTAAGTGAAGCTTTTTCCACAAGAGACAATATTCTTGAAATACGGCCAGATTTAAGAGCAACTTCATCAAGACCTAGCAGAAGTCAGAGCTGAGCTGTGTGCAGACTGGACTGGGACATGCGCGTTCCCCACCGTCAGTCGAGTGCCGGCAGCCACAAGCGCTGTATTCAACGGGAGCCCTTTCTGACCCAGGGGTGGGCATGGGGTGTCCTGGGGAGAACGGCCTAGAGGGACACAGTGACCCAGCTCAGGAAGCTCTTGACTCAAACAAAGCTGCTGTGTTTAACTGATCCTTCTCCACCGTTCCCATTTCAGGCTTTCCTGCACTTCCTTGCAAGGCTGTACCACTCTCTTGCTCCCAGTACGACGAGGGAGACCAACTGGGCACACGGGAAAACCCCGCACGACCTGCCCCATCAGCCCTTCCAGAAACATGCAACCGCGGTATTCACTGACAGCCAACAACCCGGGGGGAGACATCAACCTCGCTCTCCTCCCAGGTTCTGCAGAAGTTGACAGCAATGTGTATTTAGAGTCTGCTAAAACCCAAGGCTAATTGGACAAAATTAGTGACATCTTTTAAAAGGTAGGAAGAGAGCAGAATAATGCTGATCTCTTTATCATGCTGTCTATAATTACAACAAAAAATAGGATGTCAATGAGAAAATGAACTACAGAATTGAAAATCCCTTGGTAATGACTGCACTCGTATTCCTCGCCCCCAGTCTGCTGGAGAAGTTTGGCTTCAGCTGCAACATGCACATTGTTAACTTGGCAGTGTCATTCGGGCGCCTGTTTCAGTGAACAATTTTCCCCAACCGTAGTAAGCCTTGGAAAGACATTCACCAGTGTCTGTGGTGCCTCTGGGGAGACCCTTGGAAGACAAGAAAAAAGCCTCAAGATACTGTGTGTCAGTCTTTCTCTCACTATAATTATCTTTATTGATTGGGGAATCATTTACATTTCCATACCTCTGAATTTCCTGTTAGTGCTACTGTTTAGATGTGTTCATGGATCAGATTTCAAGAGATTTCATCCCAGGGAAAAAACCCTTGTTATGTATGAACGATATGCAAATCTCAAAAGAGGGGCAATGGGGCTTTATGGCAAGAAACACCACCAGGAATCGCAGCATCAGCAGAAGAAGAGAAGCAGCAGCCTTGTCAAAGCCACTTTTCACAGCATCCCCAACACACACTAATGCACTGCACAGATTTCCTCCATTTAGTGGAGCCCAATATTTACTCAAAATAAAAAGCAGAAATGCGTGAGGACGCAAAGCCACCAAACCAGAAAGTCTTCTTTCCTGTAGGCTTGCAATATGTCCTGAGGGAATAGTTCCTCTTGTAGACACGTATACAGAAATATCTGCGTCGCTCTGGTTTGGAGACAGTTTAGGATGGCTCCTCAGAATATGCTCTCCCCTAAACGCTTGCTTCCTTCCGCTGGCAGAAAACCTGCTTATTTTCTTTCTGGTTACCCCCTGTTCTGCAGCCCCACATGTCTTCTGCTGCTTGCTGGTGTCCGAACGTAGCCAGCTGAGATGCCCCGTCGCCCCAACGCCCCGGTGCCGTGCAGGATGCCTTCAGCCTTGGGTCGTCTTTCAAGGGAAGCAGCATTTGCCTGTCTGTTGGTGGAACCAGCTGGGTGTGGGGACAAAAAAAACCCGACCAAAATATGTTTTCATGACGAAAGGTATGCAATGATGCTGTCTGGAGTGAGATTTCAGGTGCGGCATTCACAGTAATTAGCTGGTAGCTTATCCCTGCAGGAATTAAAATTGCAGACTTGCACTGCTGCTCAGCGGTGCCCGGCTGCTGACAGCGGAGAGGGAAAGAGCAGGAGAGGGTCTTCTGCATCCCCACCCTGCTCACAGCAGGCCAGCGGCCGGACGCGGACACGCGCACCGCAGACGGGAACGCTGCTTCCCTGCGCTGACCAGGACCGTGCCAGGACCAGCCCACGCCCCGACGCTGCGGTCCGGGCTGCAGGCACCTCCGAACACGGCTGCTTGCCTCCCTCGAAGCAGCCCCTTACACACAGCCTGCTCAGTCTCACCCAGAGTAGACACAGATTCCGCGCTCCAGAATGGATGTTTTTCACATTAAAGAGCTGCACAAACATTTTATTTCCCATTTGTGGCCCTTTTGCAAACAGCAGAGAATCCACTCTTTCCTCCAGAAGATTTGTGTCCAAGGGAGCTCCCAGGCTGACATAAAGCTGCCCATACTTTCAAGAGGCCTCTCTGGTAAGCTCTTATTTCTTGGATTCCTTCCCAAAATGAGGCAGTATCACTTATGGGAAGTGGCGAACAGGAGTGATATGAAGCATTGAGAAAACCTTCCCGTTTCAGCAGAGGCGCAAGTGTCACGTCTCTACAGAAATATCAATTATATTTCCTGTACAGCTAATGAGATAGCAGTTGGCAAACACTAGCAGGTAAACAGTCAAACACAGCCTAGCACATAGTTTGGGCTTTTTGAATTAATTTTTTCCTGTTACTAGAGTGTCCCTGAGCACTGCACCCACTGGCACGCCCAGATAAAGAGCCATAATAATCAACGGAGTGAAGCGAAATGCATGAGGGAGCCCCTTCCTCCTCCGGTTCCTGGCTGAACAAACCCACCGGCACCACCGCGCACCTCCAGGGCGAACACAATGGTCACCGTGGGGTGGGCTGCTGGGGCTTTGACCACCATCCCTCAAAGCCCTTTTAGCCATGCTTTGATTCCTTGGTTTTGACTTGCGTCGCATGACTTCATCCAGCTAAACCGCCATTTCACCGGCCTAAAGCGCCGCATCCCGGGGACGGCCAAGACCTCGGCCCCTTCCCCACGTGCCCACACCAGCCATGAGCGCCGGCACCACGGCCCGCAGCCGGCAGAGGGGATATTTTATGTTGTGCTTTGCCTCTCGCCTCTAGCTGCGGGCTGGGAGAGACTCTCTATGAATATATTCAGGCTAATTTTGAATAACTCCAGCATTCCGATGTCTTTATCCTGCAGGGGTTAAAGCTACACGGCTTTTTAGCTGCATTTCGCACAGTCTGGAAGGAAAGTGCGGTCCTCCTCGCACCCAGCCTGCGGCTCTGGGCGCAGGGCTCCGGCTCTTGGGGGCTGCCGGCTTTGACACGGGATAACAGTCCCCAGGGCACCCACAGCACCTCTCGGCCGTGGCACCAGAATTACCTGCAAGCAGGTACCTGCTTCACAGGTGGGGAAATGGAGGCACAGATCCTCTGGGATCGCCACCCCCTCTTAGAAAAGCCCTTTTCCCCCCACAGCGTGTGTGGGGTTTACCTCGTCAGAGCTTCCTTTGCTCCTTTTTACTGCTCCGTTCTTTTTGGTGGATAAGAGAGTATATCTGATTCAGCATTATTATTAATCCCATATGTAGCTTACGAAGGGAGGAAAATGCAGTAATTAAGTGCAGTCGTAAGTTAAAAGAATTGAACGTGTGTTTCTTTCTTGCCTAATATCTGGCAAACACCTCATGTTTACTCGGTCATCTGCCTCTGATTTGGCTGAATTGGGAGGTTTTTCGAACACATTGCATGCTCCCTTTGTCCTGGCCATGGACCCTTCAGGTTTTGTGGGATGCCCTTTGTCTTCCAGAGTTTTCTGCACTCAAAGAAGTCACTGCCAGAGCCAGTGCCCACCCATGCACACAGGCACACTTGTGCCTTCTCAAGTGCCACTGGCTTTCCCAAGCCAACACCACAATAAATAGATTTCAGACTCAAATCTGAAAAAAACACAAGCTTCTAGACACAAACAAAAGCTAGCAGAAAGATAAAAAAGTCATCACAGGCTGCTGAGAAAGAGGTAGCTGGGTGGGGATGCTGGAGCAGGGTACAGCAGGAGAAAGACAAGGATCAATCGCTGCCACCAGGCACCGAAGGGAAAATCAGAAAAGGGCTTCCATGCTGCAAGGGAGAAGAATGAAGCCAAACAGTGGGAAAAGGTTCCAAAAGTCCAGAATCAACAAAAAAAAGAGACTGAAGGGCAACAAGCTACAAAGAGACAGCAAGCCTGCCCAGGCAAGTACCTTCAGGGATGCGACGGCACTGGGGATGGTGCAGCCTGGCACGGTGCAGCAGCCAGCAGGGACCCCCCCGCCCCCCCCCAAAGACCACTACAGCCCAGCCATAACCTGGCACCTTACTGGGGAGCCTGCAACTGGCTTTTAAAGAGGGTTGCAGGGGCTCGGTCCTGCAATCCTGCTCCTCACAGGTGGAAACCAGGGCAGGTGAAGCATATATAAGGGTGAGGGCATGAGCTGTTACAAGAAAGGAGGTTTGGGTAAGTTTTGTGGGGGCTGGCTTGGTGGCTTAAGGTAAAGTGCAAGCGTGTGGTTTTAGTTTCGGCTTTTTCTGAAACGCAAAAAGGGCTCTTGTGCTCTGTGAGGTGCTGGTGTGCAATCCTGTTAGCAGGGGATGGCACACAGCTTTATCTAAAGACTGAGGTTTCTGCTCACTGCTCTTAGGAGCTCCTTTCCTGCAGCTGGTCTGTGAGACCATTTTGGAAAGGTCCTTCTAGACTGAGATTAAGGTAAGCCTTTGGGGAAAAAAAAGCATGAATCAATAGCAGTGTACTGGTAAGATGTGAGCAATAAGGAGAACATAGACTTCTACCTAGTCCTACTGCAGTGAGCTTTCAAGTGGTTCCTAGATCACGCTTAATCTTGCTGAAATAAGGATGACTTATGAGCGCTCTCTGAGTTGTTTCTCTCCCTCAGGCACTGGAGAGTTTTAGAGTTTGCCCTTGCCGGGGTCAAGATCTGCTTCAAGGCACTTGACCAGAAGGATGTGGAATGAGGTGGAGTAAAAGCCGAGCGCTCGGGGCTGCCGGGCTTCTGCTACCGAGTCGGTTGGTTCCTGCCGGCTGGTGCAAGCGCTGGCCTTGCTCTGCAGGTGGTATTAGGAGAACATCCATTCTTTATAATCTGCTTGAATGTTTTAACTATTAAGAGCATCCTCTGAAATACAAAACGTTTGACTCGATGTCCCACAAAGCCCTCGGGAGTCCCTTCGTCCCTTCGCTTGCAGGGGCTGTGGTGTGCTCTGCCATGCCCCCGGCTCGGTGCCGCACGGCGGTTCCCTCGGCCGCGTCGCTGGCAGCTCTGCTTTCCCACCCAGCCCTCCTGCCCCGCTTTTTCTTGCTATTCCCTCCATCCAGAGGATCATTTTTCAGACAGCCTCAGTGCTTTGCCCTGCAGTCAGACTATTTAGTCTGGTTTTGGTGACCCTGTCTGACTGTTCAAGAATAAGCTCTCAGGTTTCTCTTTTCTCTGCAATCACTACACTTTTTTTTTTTTAAAGCAAATACATACCTTTGAGCCTTAGCCTTTCAGAAGGACTTAAGGTGGTCCCATTCCTCTTCCTCTGCGTGAAGAAAAATGCTCAGAATAGCACTGGGATTTGCATTCCTTTGCAATTGTGCTGTGGGAGTGCGGGGTTACCTTCCCTCATTAGTCGCTGCGGAGTGGCCATTCGGAGCTAATATTTACCAAAAAAAAAATCTAAAACCCTAGGAATACCCAGGCTCTAATACGCAGGCAGAGCTTATCTCTGAGCATTAAAGCAAAGGCACCGCTAGAGTTTTCTTTGGAGAAGTGATGATATAATTTTTAGTTTGACTAATATGTGCTGAAAAAGCCCGTTGTGCTTTAAATGGTAATTCTAAAAGCTTTTAAAAATTCCCATAAGCTCTTTTCTTTGTGCTGCTCAGCCATTGTCCATAGCCCCCAGCAAGAGTTCACATTGTGCCTCTGCATTGTGAGCTCTGTGCGGAGTCAGCAGAACGGGCTCCTGCTCAGGATGGATGGCTGCGCCTGTTCACCAGTTAATTTTGGTTTAATTACTATACACAAGTTGAAGTAGCTAATCGCTCATCATGGGCTTTACGTTTTAGATGTCGTTACTCCAGCTTCTAAAATACAACAGTCGCTAAATGTACAGAATGACTTTTTTTTCAAAAATTGGGCTCTGTAAAGGGTTAAAAGTGTGAAATATCTTTCTTCATAAATAACAAGCAAAGAATATATTTTTAAAATGAAATGTAAGGGACTGATGCCGTATCATATAAAATTTCTGGAGCTTCACACGCTGAGCGGTAAAAGTGCTGACTGTGACAAGCCGGGGAGGCCTTTGCATCGATCCGAAAATAAAAGTTAAGCAGCGCCTGGCGCTCGGCTGGGATAGCTGGATTCGTCCCGATTTATTGGGCCTGCCGCAAAACACGGTGACTGCTGGGTGCGGATCGTTCAGCTGCTGCGTGCTAATGAAGTCTGCGTTAATTAGCCACTGTGGATTGATTTTCACGATTTGTCTGTCTGGGCCCCTCAAACGAGTCTGGAGAAACTTGGTGCTTGACCTTCACTGCGTTCAATGAGAGCGGAAGTGCCTCGATCCCCGGGCTCCAGGGGGAAAACTCCCTTCCCGGGGCTCGTGGCGGCTCCGGGTGCCTTCCCGGGGGCAGCCCCGACCGTGGGGCTCTGCTCTCCCTCCTGCCTTTCCATGGCCGTGTCGAGGCTGGGGGGGGGGGTTTATTTTGGTGATCCTTGCCGTGGCGGAGGGAGAACACGGCGCATTCCCAGCTCTGATAGCGGAGGCACGGCGGGTGAGGGAGACCTGAACGCCCCTCGCAAACCCGGCGTGTTTCTGCAGGGGACGCTGGTGGGAAAAATAGCAGCAAATTGATTTTTAAAAGGCATTTGGAGGGGTCTCTGCACCCCCTTCCACCCCACCGCCCAGAAGCTTTTCAAGTGGAACAGCCTGCAGCTATTACAATAAACACCTCAGCCACAACCTGTCTCTCATTTGCATATTAGCAGCCTTAATTTTGATGAAATATGCAAATGTATGCAAAATGAAATTCATCTCATAATGACACAAGGCGATTAAACAATTTTTATGCTTAAATATTCTGTTTAATGAAATCAAACAGACCCATGCGTGTGACAAATTTGCCTCAGCATGGAGAAATTAGTGGATATCAAAAAACTAACACAGAATCCCAAACACGGGACGTACTGCGCTGGGCATTGAAATCGCCTCTTCAGCGTGAAAATAATCAGTGTTTCTGATAACCAAATGAACTGGAAATTATATTACAGAGCACTGCTAAAATAATTTAGTGGCAAGGTACTTTGTTTCCTACTCTCCAAAGAAATCCCGTTCTCCGGCCATCTTTTATTTATGTTCCAGATGTTAAATTGAGTAAACACGCTTGCAGGGTTCTTTCTGGATGTTTTTGTGTTTGAAATAAGAAGATGATCATATAGCCTCACTCAGCCGCAAACAAAGCGTCCTTGGCGGATCTGGCACCGCCGGACGAATCCTGTGCCGGCGGTGCTGGTCGAGGCACTGCGGGGCCGTCCCTGCCGGCGTGGCGCGGCGCCGGCGGCGCTCCCGCTGCTCAGTCCCCGTCGCGGTGCCAGCCGCCGCGAGCTGCTCTTCGCTCTAGTTAGCTCCCGGTCGGTAGCGCTGCGTGCGTTCGTTTTATTAGTTGCAGGAGTCCAGAGCGGCTGGACGGACACCCCCCTGCACTTCGGCACGCGGCTGAAGGCTCACGCCGGCGCGTTAAACGTTTCCTTCGCCTTTCCCTGCAGCCCGATGACCTTGCCCAGCCTGGCCGCCCGCACGAGCATCCCGCCCCGCGTTGGCAGGGGCCGAGGCTGCCGAGCCCCGGCCCTGGGGCAGAGCGCCGGCAGGGCTGCCCCAGCTGCGGCGGCCGTGCCAGGGCCACGGCAGCTCAGAGCCACCGCACGGACCCGCTTTGGTCCTCAGCTCGCCCGCGGCGGAGCGCCGGGGCAAGCCAGAGCGCGGGCGGGCTCTGCAGGACTCGCGGCATCGAGCGGGGAATTGGAGCTGCCGCTGCGCCTGGTGGCCTCCTCCTGCCGGTGGCATCTCGGCCG
This sequence comes from Phaethon aethereus, assembly GCF_964289735.1. Taxonomy (NCBI): domain Eukaryota; kingdom Metazoa; phylum Chordata; class Aves; order Phaethontiformes; family Phaethontidae; genus Phaethon; species Phaethon aethereus. The sequence continues at coordinate 761,035 of NC_138593.1, forward strand.
CTCTGGCCGCGAGGAGCAGCCCTGGGAGGGCGCGTCTCCCCCCGCCTTGGTAGCGGGTGCCCACAGAGCCCCCGGGGAGCGGGGACGCCTGGCTCCTCCGCGGAGAACGGGAAGAGGCTTTTCTTCGCGGATGCAGCTGCTGTGGAAAGGGTTTGTTTTCATCACGACGAACTACAGGGGATCTTCCTCTCCTGTTCTACAACAGAAGCTTTCACCCAGCTGCCAGGACGCGCTCCCTGCCCAGCGCCGGGGAGGGCTGGGGGCAGAGACCCCTGGCCCCAGCACCGCTCCGGTGCGGGCACCTCCCGCACCGGCAGTGACGGGGCCGCGGCGTCCCCGGGGGCTCTGTGGGCAGGGCGGGGTGCTGCTGGCTTTACGAACCTGACAAAGCCCCCAGCTTGGGAACGGGGCAAAGGGCAGAGGCGCGGGAGACCATCACCTCCCAGCATTTCATTTCAGTTTTGCTCTCCACCCGCCAAGTCCGCGGATTTCTAGGGCACAGAAATGTGACAGTGATGTTAGCCACGGGGAAGTAACCTACTTCTTGAGAAGAAGAAACCAGTTAGGAATTATTTCCAGTTTGGTGGCCTGTTCCTCCTCCTCTCCCCGGCACTCTCCGCTGAAACCAGCCCTTCCTCCCGGAGGTCGGAAACCCCCGGCGCGGGAAACACGACCCCTGCGCTCCCGCCTGAACCGACAAGCCTGGTCCGTGCCGCCACGCTGGAGGGCAGGGCTGCAGCCACCCCCGGTCGTAATGCTAAGCCTGTTACCGCTAATGTTTCGTCCAGATGTCATTACTTTCCCCTCTCAGTTCAGACATGATAAACCCGAGGTAATTTAATATTGGTCCCGTGCACACTTGCGTTTTGTTTTGCTGTGGACTATTTTTATTACAAATAAATTTTGAAAGGAAGTTGCTGATGATGATTTTCCCATGTTCCAATTACCTTTGTTGTGCTGAATAACAGGTAAATTCACAAATGGCCTCGTCTTCTGGGCCCAGAAGTGCTGAAGATCTGCTAGGTCACCGGATGGGATTGCATTCCAGGATGTGTTTCCCAATACTTAGTCTACTTTCCTATTTGTGTTTTTCTTTTGTTTTCAGCACGCAAAATGAAAGTTTCTACAGCTTCCCTTGAGCGCCTCGTACATCTATCAGCCAGGAAAAGAGAAGATCAGGAATACTCGACCTGTGCTTGGGCCCAACTCTTTCGACCTCCCATCGAATATTGGCACAGCAGGCAGCCTGTACACCACCCTCCCGCTCCTGCCGTCCTCGCCCCGAGGAGCTGGAAGACTGCGCCGAGCCTTGCTGCTGGTGTAGTGCCCGGCGGCTCTTGCTTTGCCCTGCGAGCCCCCTCCCGCCATGGGGGAGTCCCGACCGATGCACGGCACCCAGCTTTGCTCCGGTCTCTAGTAGGGACTGGCACGTTTCCATGGACTGAAACAACAGCAGGGTTGGAAACAATCTTTGCTTTCATCCATCATCACAGACTCATCCCAAATTTTCTGTCTGGAACCTTTTTTGCCTCTCCTATCAGAACAGCATCCAGATTTTCCTGTTTCCTCCCTCGCGTCTCGGCTGTTTCGGCTGCGCTGTGTCCCAGCCGTGTTTCGCTGGGCCGTATTCTGCATTTTCCTAAGGCTTCCGAGTTCTGTGTCTTTTGCTGCTGGCGGTATTTGCAGCTTCCCCCAGCTGAGACTCATCTGCAAACTTTATCGACAGTGTGTTTATTCTCTCTTTCAGAGTATTAATGGTGCTTATAAGCAACACCAGTCCCAGTGCCTGCCGGCACCGCACGCACCCCGTTCCCTGCCGCAACGCTGGTCCTGCCGCTCCAGCTCGGCTCCCGCGGCTCCCGTGCGGGGCAGGAGCAGCCGCCCGCGCGGTTCCTGCGCCCGGGACGCCCGGTGCCCCACTGGCGCGTGGTGCCGGTGCTGCGGGGCAGCTCTGCAGCCGTTCCTCACGCACCCAAGGCCCCAAGCATCTGGAAACACCATTGCTGCCTCCTGACCCACAGCCGTGCTTTTTAACTACTGCTCTCTCCTTCTGGCCTCGCGCTCCCCGGCGCAGCGTGTCCCCGACTTCCCCTCCTCTCCTTCTGGGCTGTCACGGTGTAATTGATGATTTTAGGGAGTAGTTGACTCAGGCTGCCTGGGTTCGCTCTGCGAGCTCAGTCCTGCCGCCCGCACCCGGGAGGCCGGTGCCTCGCCGTCGGAGCGTGGGGCCGAAGCTGGGCACCTCTGGCCAGGCCGGGGCGGCTCCAGCTCTGCTTGGTCCCGCGGAAATGCCCCGATATGATGTTTGCCCCGACGGCCCAGGGGCAGCCCGGGGAGCACACCATGCCGTGCCACGCTCCGCCACGCTCTGCCATGCTGCACCGTGCCGCGCCTCGCCGAGCTGTGCCGTGCCATGCCGTGTGCGGCGCGGAGCAAGTCTCCCCGGCCCCTCAGCCCATTTAGCAACTGGGAGTTGCACAGGCATTTTCAGCACCTGCCTTCCCCCCCCAGGGGAGACCCTGGCCACGGGGCTCCTGGGAGCCCCTGCCCGCCCCAGCGAGGGGACGGGCGCGCTCGGTGCCTCAGCCCCATCCCTGCCGCCCCGGACGAGGCTCCCTTCCCCTGTGCCAAAAATTACACAGCGCTCGGAGCTGCGAGCCGCAGCGCTGAAACGCGGACCCCCGCCAGGCCTCATAGCACAGCCATGATGTAAGAGCAGAAAGTCAGCAAAACCCCCACCACTCGCGCCCGGGAGAGTTAACCCTTGCGGCAAGGGAAGTCGTGGGCGCTGGTTCCTGCCCCGGAGAGATGCCGGCTCGCCCCTCACCTCGGGGCACGGCTCCCCCAGCGGCTCCTGGCCGCTGGCACACACCCGCCTCTGCCGGCGCCCTGGGCACCCGTGGGGCGTCTCCCCGCTCTGGGATCACCCCCGGGCGTTGTTGTCCACATCGACAGAATCGGCGGCCGCCTTTCCACGCCGAGCGCTGGGCTGCACCAGCGCCGTGGTCCGTGCCCGCGTGGCGGCGGGGGCTCTGTGCCTGCCGTGCCAGGCGGGCATCCCCAGGCTTCCCACAGCACCCGTGTCCTCCAGTCCCGGCACTCCTTGTTGGGTGCCACGACCGGTGCCCCAGCCTCACGCTCTGCCTGTCCTCTGCACTTAAATCATTCCTAAGGCAACAGGTTACGGGCTGAGAAGTCCTTAAATTATCTGAGAAAGTTTATGAACTTTCACAGCATAAAATGAATGTGACATTTCCTCACCATAATAAATGTTCATCAGAAATGACTTGATCCAAACAACCTTGTGCTACAAAGCCATCAGGCCATGAAAAACCTTTGACAAAACAATCTCCTTTAAACATGGCTTTGCTGGAATTAGGGCTGATTACGATCAGATGGCTTAGTATCTTGACCTTTTTTTATTCCCATTATTTTGACAATTCACTGAATATTTGTAATATTTCACTCTGGATGCGTATTCTCGCAAAGTGAAGTATGTACAACTGCTGTATTCATTTTTTCTGTATGGATTTAGCTTGATCAACAAAAGCTGATGTACTGTACGCTTCCCCGGCTGCCCTTTCTAAGTAGGCCATTTTGGACTAATAAAAAAAGGATGCAGAAAGATGTTCTTCATCCAGAGATCATCTAGCAAAAACGCACCCCATGTTTTTAATGGTTAGGACTCGCGCTGTGCCGAGCTCAGCTGGTGCTGGGGGCTGCGGCAGCTCCATTGCAGCACCCACAAACTGCGCTTGCAGATGGTTGGGGAGCGCTGGGGAGCACTGGGGAGCTCTGGGGAGCAATCCTGACCCTGTTCACATGTGGTTCTCGCACTGAGGATTTTTTTTTCAGGGACCAGACAAGCAATGCCTAAATAAATAGGCAAAGTGGATGCAATTCCAAGCTCGTATCACGTTACAGTAATCAGAGGATAAAATTGTTTTTCTCTGTGACCTTGTTACAACCATTTGCGAAGTCTGTGGAGAAAACTGCACGTCTAAATCAATCCTCCCCTTAGAAAGCATCACGGTTCCTCTCTCTGAAGTCAATTAAAAAGGAGCTTTAGATGGGGAAGGGGACGAGGGAGCGCGCAGAGCTGCGGGGACTCCCCCAGAAGGTTGGTCGGGTTTGGGGTGAGCACAGCGGGGAGCTCCCATCTTGGGACGGACCCGGCCGCACCGGTGCTGCACGGCGGGAATCGCATGGATGGGTGGGACCTGATAGCGCCTGTTAATTGATTTGCTTTTGATAATGAGAGCTTGAGTTTATTGTAAAAACTCCCGGCACAATTGGAGGGCTGCCTGTTATTATCAGTCTAAATAAATAGGGGTTAGCAACAAATCTGAAACATCTGCTTGGGATGAAACGGTCTCTCTGTTAAGACATTCCCAGTAAAATGCCTTGTATGAGCAAGGCGGTGTGGGAGCCCCAGCGCTGAGGAATGCGTGCAGGAGGCCGGCTGCCCGGGACTTCAGCCGCCGTTGAGTTTGTGCGACCAGCCGTGCTGCGCCTCTCACCAACGTGGGATCTCCAGCGCTCCCAGGAACGCTGCTGGGCGGCACAGCCACCGCCACCGCTGCCCCAGGGCAAAGCTCGACCCGAGCGGGGCTGGGCCGGGGGTCCCACGGCCACTCCCTCGCGCACAGCAGCGCTGGGAACAGTGCGGCGCAGGCTGCCGGACCCAAGTGTCGGCAGAGCCCTCGGTGTCTGTGAGCCTGGAGATGCTCAGAGCCCTGGGATGCTAGAGCAGAAATTGTACCTGGAGTGGGTCAGGCTCCAAAGCCATTCCCAGCCTCCTCCTGCACCAGGACCGCTCGTACCAAGGAGCTGAAATCCGAGGGAAGAGCGGCCCGAGAGAGCAGCCGAGCACAGGGGTGCAGCCGCGGAGGATGAGGACGATGCTGGTGGGGGCTCCCGGAGCTCCCTGGGGCTCCTCGGCACCCAGGGCTCGGGGGACTGAGCTCTGCTGCCCTTGGAGACAAGACAAATGGGAGGGGGGGAGGGCTTTCTCACAGGAACCTCGTGGGAAAAGCAAAACCTCCTGTCGTGGTTCACTAGCTGCCCGCCTAATGATGTCCCCGAGGGAGCCGGTCAGGCGTCATAAAACCAGGCAATTTGCCCCGGAAATAGGCGAAGAGATGTAAAAGTGCTGAAGAGATGTAAATGTGCCGCCCCGCAGGAGCCGGCATCCTGCCAGGCAGCTGGCGTGGCGCGGGGGCGGGCACCCCGCGGTGCGTGGGACGGGCGCTCGCCACGGGGCAACCGGCCCGCCATGGGGATATCCGGGGATTCGGGGTCCGGGGCTGCCTCGCACCCCATCCTCGCACGCGGTGCGGCACCCCACACGCCCATGCTGATGCTGCGGCCCCGGCGTCCCGAGCACACCGGTGCTTGTGGCGTGCCCTCGAGACCCCGGAGGGGTGCACGGCACCGTGCCCCTGGACGGGAGCACTTGCGGTGGCCAGCACACGTCCCTCCACGGTCCTGCGTGGCAGGTACCAGCCACGTGCTGGGGCAGCCGGAGCCGGGTGAGGGAGCCTGGAATTTCAGCCTAGACGGGCACCCAAGTTGAGCGGCGTATTCGATGCTTGTTGAGCATGAGCAGGGCTGGAAATCGTAGTACATGTTAGCGTCAGCGCAGTGCTGCGTGGGGCCTGGGGGCTGCTGATGCAACAAACAGTTTTATTTCTTTTTGGATGCATGGGCTGTTTGGGACTGAAGAAATAATAATGCCTGTATCGGTGGAGGCAGCGTGGTGCACAGGCTGCGAGCGCACACTCAGGGCGTAGTGTAAATTAAGCACTGGAGGATGTTGTGGAGACAAGATCCGCGTTAACCTCATGCACTAGGAATTTGAGAAAGCCACCTTGGCCACCCTTATCCTTCCTCCCTCAGCGTCTGAGACAGGCCAGACCCTGTCAGCTGGTCATCTGCCTGGATCCTCCTAAATCAGGGCTCTGCTCTCGCTTTTTCCCGAACACAATCCTATCTCCTCGCTGTTGGACAGCGGCCAAACGCAATCACTTCTCTGAAAGACTCGCTAAATATGTTCAGCAAAAGAATTTAATTAGCCTCTTTCTCTTCCACATGAAGCTTTTTAAGAAAAAAAGGGGGGAGAAAAGGAAAAGAAAAAAGCTCCCTGTCTTCCAAGTCCATCTTCTCAGCCCATTGTTGTAGCCTCGCTGCCCTACTTGGGGTCTTAGTGTACCTCCGTCTCGGAAAGCCGAGCCCGGGGGAGCAGAGCCTGTGCAGCGCGCTCTCCCCAAGGCGCCGTGCATCCCTCCTCCCGCCGGAGGAGTCGGTTTACCGGGACTTGGAGTTTAAAGGATCGTTGGGTTGGGATTTTTGTTTTCAGTCTGAACTCCTGCGAGAGATGAATCACAGCTACAGGAGTTTGGCTGAGCGTGCACGGGCTTTGCTGAAACGCATGAACGCTAGGGAACACAGGGGCTGGCACACGTCCCTCGTCAGGAGAGCGCTCCTAACGAATACCGTATATCCCCGCGTAGAGGCTTCCCTGCGTCGGCAGCCGCGGCCAGCCCGCTCTTCCACCCCGCAAAGGGGCGACCGTCTCCCGCGGGGGCTGCTCTGGCTCGGGGCCGCAGGCGGAGCCGCGGCGTGACGGGGGCTGCGGCCGGCGCGGGTTGCCGCCCGTCAGCCCACGGCCCGCGTGCTGGGCTGCAGCGGGAGCTGCGGGGGGGCTGAGGAGTGGGGAGCCAGGCGGTGGGCTGGCTCCTCGGCCCGGAGAAAGGTGCTGGATGGGGACTCTGCGGCACTGATGCTGAAGTCGGGGGCTGCAGCTGATGTCTAGATCCGGAGCAACCGTGCTCGTTTCGACTGCGTTGCCAAAAGCCCACCTGGAAATCCTTCCTCTCTGCCCCGGCAAGAGCCGACGAGCACGGCACCGCAGCGCTCAGTGCCAGCTGTTTGCACGGCAGCACCCGCGCCAGGCCCAGCCCGCCCGGGGCGGGAGCCGCGTGGTCCGTGCGGGGCAGATCCGTGTGGACGGAGCCCAGGAGCTCTGCCCAGCCCGGGATTCGGGGCACGGGCACCCTCCGCTCCGCCGGCAGCGCGGGCCGAGGCGCCTGCGGTCAGGCTAACGAGGTGGGAACCAATCTGTTACCGAATTTACGAATCTTATGTAACGGCGAGGAACCAAAAGAGAGACTCTCTTAAAATGATACCCGTGTTAATAATCTCCTCCATCCATCACGGCTGCTCAAGGATCCTCTCGCTTTTATGCAGAACATAAACTATTGGGGGCGGAGGGAGGGGCCCTATAGGCGACGGGAATTATACGCAGCTGGTTGACCCCAAATTACACCCCCCGCATCATCAGCCAGCGCGCGCGAGAGCGGCGACTGCCCTCTGCGAGCGCCCGCGCCGGGGCTGGGCGCCGCGGCGCAAGGGTCGTCGCGGGGCTTTCGGCAGAGCCGCCGCCGGACGCTCCGCACACCCACCCCCCCAGCGCCAGCCCATGCCACGGCCGCGGTGTGCGGCCGCGCCTGCGACGCCCGCGGCCGCTGCGGAGCAGCTCTGGAAAAGTCCGCGTTTCCACAAGCGGCTCGCAGGGCAGCTGGGCCGGGGTCTGCCCAGGGGCTCCCACGTCTGCAGGAGCCGCGAGGCTCAGCCCGGCGCCCCGCGTTTAGGAGCGGGGCAGGGCAGCTCGGCTCCGCTGGTGCCCCTTTCGGCGCCGCCCACGTCGCGCTGCGTGCCTCCGCGGGGAGCCGTGCCAGGGCCCCTGCACCGCAGACGCCCGTCCTCCTCCCGCCGAGCGTCTCTCCAGGACGGGCTTCAAATCTGACTGGGCGCGCCGGGAGCATCAGAGCGCGGCTGCCGAACCGCCCGCCCCGAGAGGCCGGATTTTTAGCGGGACAGCACTCAGCCTTTTCTGGACCCCCTTTTTTTTTCCCGGGTGTTTACCCAGGATGACTCCCCTCTTCTTTCGAATCCTGGCCACCACTTTTATTTCATAGCAACAGTGCCGTGCGGGCAAAGCTGATGCCGATGTCGGCTTTTGTGTGAAGCTAAGGGTTAAGGGGAAGGGATCAAACCACGGAAAATATAGTGAATGCAGCTTTTCTTGTTCATGCTGCATTGTGATATATTTAAACTTTCATTTAGCATAAATACTGTAGGTCAAACACCAGACAGATTCACCAATTATATTTTCCCCTATTAGCTGAAATATGTTTCTAATTTGGCTATAGTTTTGTTTTATTAGACCTGTGGCAGCAAGGGTGACCCTGCTTCAAAATAACCTTTTCAGATCATTTAGCCCTAGTCTTTTGCAAATAGAGTTTGATAAAGCAAAAATGTGCCAGTCTATTTTTTAAGTGAGGGTTATGTGAACCCAATTCCTTCCCCGAGTCAAGCAGGGGCCCCACTGGAGCTTCGGAGCCCTTAGAAAAGCGTTATGTTACAGCCGCTTTTCTGCGCAGCGGAGCGAACGCTGCTGACTCGATGCGCGTAGTTCAGAACTAAAATATTGTTTATTTTGCGTGGCGGATTTGGGCCAAAGAATTCTTGTCTCTTTAAAAGGTAATAAAATATAGTATTAGCATTTCCTGGGTTTTAAATGCTTTCAAGTCTGATGGCCTTTGAATGCTGGTTTAAAGCACTGCGCAGTGCGACTCACCGGCCCCAGCTACAGATCTCCCTGTTTTTCTTGAAAGTAAGGAAGAAACCTTGCCTCTGAACCAGTGAGCACACATCCACCAGCTATCTTTTAGGATCAGTTTTTGCTTTTTGTATGTGGCGAAAACCAGATAGATTAGTTATTTTTACTTTATGCAATTCCATTTTTCTCCTGGCTTATCTGATCCGCTTATTTTACCAAGGGCTTTATTTCCTTCAGGCTCCGAGGATCGGGAGCCGAAAGCTTCTCGGAGACCATGGCCCTATTCAGCCTCGGCGCCAGATATGCATCAGCTCTGATGGCTGCGCGCTATCGCTGCCATTATCACGCCTGCTTACAAATCCATGGAGGAGTTCAACTACGCCGTCGCGTGCGTCTGCGGAAGTTTTCCTCGGCACCCGGGGTCTTCGTCCCGGCTCTGCCCCTGCGTGGAGCCCGGGTGCTGTGGGTGCCTCCGTGGCAGCACCATCCATGGACCTAAAGCCAGGCACAGAATGAGCTCCCCTACCAGGAGGGATTTCTCCTTAAATAAAGGTTTCTTAAGCTTCTCCCTGTCCCCGACTCCTTCAGCCATTCCCACCGATTAAGGCGCTGGCTCATCAGCTGGTGGCAAGGGAGCCATCCCAGAGACAAATCCGCGGGGAAGGGCTGTCCTGCCCGGCACCGCGAGCGCTCCGGCCACGCTGCCCTGGGGGGAATGGGGACCCTGACGGCCACCGCCCCGCGGGCGCTGCCAGCAGCTTTGCTTCCCCTTCGCTTCTCCTGCCGCTCGTTCGGCCTCGGGTGCGTGACTACAGTCTGAAAAACGACAACGGACCGTAGACGCGCAGAAACGTGGCGCTGGCGCGTCCTCCTTCAGTCGGCTTGGTTTATGCAGCCACGTCGCTGCGTGCGTCGGAGGGAAAGAGCTTCCCATTGCAAAATGGCAGGAATGATGTCATCGCCACTGCTTTCATCATCATGAGTCATTGTAATTTAAAATACTCATTTTGAAATTAAAGCCAGTTAGAAATCAGGATGTATCCTATGCAGAAAATGATTTATAAAACAATATTTTGAATTGAGAAAGTCATGCCTTAAAGTTTTCCAAAATTTATATCTTAGCAAATATTACTTCTTGCTAGTTAAATATTTGATGAAGCACAATGATTGAGGCCAAATGAAAACTATCGGCAGTAGCAAAATGAAATCCATGCACAAATGTACTTGAAATCAATATATTCTTGTGAAATGCTCTCATGTCACTGAAATTGCAGTTTCCGACGGAAATGCTCCAGCAGAAAATTTCCTACTAACGTTACTGCAAGCCCGGAAGCCCAGAGCTATACCATTTCAGACACCGTTCAAAGCTATTTTTGTTAAGTCTTTAAAACCTTTTAAGTCCCTCTCTGCGCCGTCACTGAATTTAACGGGCATCATCTCTCAGGTATGGGAGGACACTCCTCTCCCCTCCTCGCTAGCGGGATAAAATGTGCTGCGGGTTCCCCTCCCCAGGGGGGTTCACCCCACGGCCACGCCGGGCAGCACCGCGCCGGCACCCCGCGCTGCGGAGCCCGGCCGCCGCCGCAGCTCTGCTCCCGGGCTGCCTCCGCCGTGCTCCTCCTGTTCCCCGGGACTCCTGACTGCCGGCTAAGCAAGAGTGACGGGAAAAGCTTGCTGCTCAGCTTCAGTGTTCAAAAGAGGGGCCTGCTGTGCCCCCGCCACCCCCGGCAGGGCTGACGTGCTGCCAGGACCCTCCAGGTTCTCCCGTGACTCTGGGAGCTTCCACTCGCTCTGGAGGCTGCTGCCAGCACCGAAGACCTCTCAGACCTGGGCCAAGCTCTTGCACCGCGGGGAGAAGGTGGAACTTGATCTCAAGCAAAACAGAAGCCTCGCCAGGAGTTTCAGCTGAAAAACCGAAGCTGGAAGGAGCAAAATCCAAATTTCCACCATCTCAGCCCAGCTGGACGGGCTGGGTCAGGATGCGGCCAGCGGGGCCGGAGCCCCGAGCGCCGGGGCAGGTGCTAGAGCTGCCCATCGCTTTCCCTCCTACCGGCAGCTCTGCTCCGAGCACGGGCTGGAGAGGAACCGCCGGAGGTTCCCTGGGGAAGGGAAAGAAGGGAAACCCTTCAGCAGTGCGGTGTGTGGTCGTTCCTTGTCATTCTTCTCTTCTTCTCTCTCTCTTTTTTTTCTTTTTTAGTGTTTTCACCCAGGTGCTTTGTCCTGTTGTATTAAAGGATGATTCTGGGTCACAGGACTTGCACACAGACACACAAGTGAGTGGAGAAAGTGAATTTATTTCTAGGTGGAACCCTAACTTGGGAATATTGCCCCGGGAGGCCGAGCTCTGGTCCTGCACAACACCTATGCTGAAAATTCACATGGATTTGAATTCTGTCCTGTGAAAATGGATGGATCTTTGAACCAAGGATGCAGAAAACAACAGCACCTGGCATGAAAAAGCAAAGCAGGTGCAGGTCACCAAAATGCTCTTCAGTTTTTCAAAATTGATCATAGAAATTTCACTATCCCAAAAACTGAAAGGGGATCAAATGTTCCCAGATAGTGAAATCTCTAAACAAGAAAAAGGCACGTGTGTTTTTAAAAGAATCCTGTGGTCTGAGTGCTGTAAGTTACAGCAGCCATAAATTTTAGTTACAGTCCTGTTAAAGCATATTCTGTTTACAATGTCTGCTAACTGTCCCAGGGACTGACTGGAGATCCCAGAGACTGAAAAACACATAATTCCTTTTATTCAGAAGGATGAGGAGGAGCAGTATGATGTTCTCACAACCACCTCACATTTCCAAGGGCCGCACGTCCGCCGCCTGCTTCAGCCTCACCAGTGAGTGCGGGTTCTTCAAGTCGCTTTTATACGACAATGTTTCTTGTAAAGGTAATACTTCACATCTGAGATAGGGTATGTATCTTTTCCGAATAACTTCCCTGGACACGCTGGTGTCCCTTACCGGCTAGGGGTGGAATATTGCCCAGCGACGGGAAGAGCCAGGCAGCGGCGCGCTGGCGGCTGCAGCGCGGGCGTGAGCAGCGTTTTCCAGGGACGCCCCGGCTGGCTGGGGACCAGCAGGGACAAAGGGCCTCGGGGGTTGTTTCCCCGTGTCAAGGAGCCCTCAGCTCCTCACCAGGCAGTGCTGCTGCGGCGGTTTCTCTGTGTCGCTAGTGCTAACGAAAAGTTGTTAGATATTAATTCTGGTTTAACTTCCAGAAATAATAGGATGTGGCTTTTCCCTAATATTTGGAAGCTCGCCCATGCAACTATAGACGCTGTCTTTTCCTAGCCAGTACCATGGTCAGCTTGGAGATCTTTAGGTATTTCATTTGAAATATTTTAATTTCAGCATTTCCAAAGTAATGTTTTTGTGGCCTATCGCCTAAGAAACAGGGCTATTTAAAGTAAGATTAACGTAAGTAAGACGGCTGAGTGTTTCCCCCTCGCGCTGGTTACAGGAGGCGATGGGGAGCGCGCCTGGGTGCGGGCGGCGCGGCGCGGCACGGCTGGGCTGGCGTGGGGCCGGGGCACGGCTCAGGCCGCCCTGGGCTCGGCAGGGCTGTCCCAGCCCCTCGGCTGGCTCCGTTGTGCCCCCGGGCAGGCACAGTCGGGCCCCCGAACGCATACCGGGAGGTGATGCCAGCCCAGGCTTCGAAGGAACGGCAAGCGCTTTGACCGCATGGGATGGCTCCCTCCTCCCAAGGAGTGGGGTCGGAGCCGGAGCGGGAAAACACGTGTCGTTTCATTCTCCTGGAAGGGTCCAGAAAGCATCCCCGTGTCCCTGCTCCTGCCCTGGCTGCAGAGCTGGGGTGACCTTGCTGGCAGCGCCCAGGTCCTCCGGGCTGTGGCTCTGGGGGTCTCCAGGACATGCTCATCCACAGAGGCTTCTGCTGCATGAGGCAAAACCAAGGAGGTTCTTCAGCAAGGGAAAAGTTATTTTCCTAAATGGACATTAAAGTTTTTCCCATTAACTGGAAGAAATTCCGAGGCTATGGGAAACCTTTAAGTGATATCACCGTGAAAAATTTCAAAAACTTCACACTGAGAAAGGTGTATGAAATCCAGACTTTTCCCAACAAAGAGGGACTTTAAAATAAGCCCCTCTTCCTGCCCGCCGCGGTCCCCGTGGCGTAAGCACTGGAGGTAGCACCTGCCCTTGGTGGGGCAGCGTGATGCAGGCCAGGAGGCTGTTTGGGCAGCCCAGCCCAGCCCAGCCCAGCCCAGCCCAGCCCTGCTCCATGCCTGCCTCCCCAAGAGCCAGGAGACACCTATGAAGACGAGCCGTCGGCAGCTCGGCTGGCTCGTTACAGGTGGGTTGGCAGCCGGGCTCCTCTCCCTTGATTTATCACCCCAAGTTCCGGGCAGAAAAGGAGGACAACCAGTCCAGAGCCACCCAGTCGTCCCCGGAGCCCTTCGGGAAGGAGGGAACGTGCCAGTGCGGTGCGGGGCTGGTGCGGGGCAGCGGGGCGAGCCCTTGCCCCACGGCAGCCGGGCTGGCAGGGGGCTGCCGCTCCTCCCCAGCCCCATGGCAGCTCGGGAGCTGGCAGAGTCACGGGGCAGGGGGGGTCCTGGCCATGGCCGCTCCTTCCTGCAGAGCCGGGGGGCACCTCTTCCCTGGGCTTCCAGCGAGGGCCACAGCTGCAGCGCTCGGGGTCTCGCTCCTTCAACTCCGCTTGACCCAAAAGATTATTTTTGTTGCTGTTCCTTGGTTACCCACAGGCTTGAAGCGCAGGTGAAACCAGAAGAGCAGTTCTGCAAAAACGCCGCTTCCCCGTGCCACACCTGGCTGCGCAGTGGGGTCAGCTGTGCCGGCGTCAGCCGCTCCTGCGGGATTTCACTGGACCTCAGCTCCTGAGCTGCCCACTGCGCTCCTGCTGCTCCATTTGCCCTGCCAAGGGCTGAGCCTGGAGCCGGGATCGCCGCCATTGTGCCCGCCCCGCCACCCCCCGTGCCTCCGCTGCGCCCGCTGACCGGGGAGCGGTGCCCAGGGAGCTGCCCGCAGCCGTCTGCCCAGCCTCAGCTGCAGGGAGGGCCGGTGCACCGTCGAGATCGCCCGGCCGCCATCACCGGAGCGCTCGGGCCATGGTCCCCCCGACACGTGTGTGCCCAGCTCTCAGCGTCAGTGAGCAATGGAGCGGACAGCCTGGCGTGCATACACCAATTAGCCATGCGCGTAATTGTTTGCAGAACTGGAACCTCAATTTGCTTTTAATTCTTCCCAACTTGCTCAGTCCCCCAGTATCTCCCTGCTCCATCAGACATTCTCTGTTCCAACACAAATACAGATTTTTCTGGAAATGTGATTTATTTCCCCTAATTTTGATCTCTTCTTGCATTCTTCAGTTTAAGAAGCAGAACCCGTGAAGAGTTTGGCTGACATGAGTATTTGTGGAAAGGCTTCCTTTTATCCCCTCTTCCATATTTTTCTCAAAACCAGCTACCTAAATCCAAATAAGATTAAGAGAAAACCCTTTAAAATGGGTTACATTAATTTATTAACTAGATCCTTTGTAATGATGTAAGAAGCACAATACTCTTATGCAATAAGTCCTGCTTTATAAATGCATTAATTCTTAAACTATATTGTTTTAATAAACAAGACTCTAGACATGCCCAAGGGCACTGTTATTCTCAGAAGAGTTTTCCAAGAAGGCTTGTGTTGTTGGATTATTATTCCATGACTTCCAAGTTCACTGAGTGGAGCTATTTTTTTTTATACTCATATTGCAGTAAAAACAACAACTTTCAAATACTTTGTCAAGTAGATTGGGAATCAAAATGGAAACTATTTGTGTAGGATGAGAAGTGCTGAAAGCCTCTCGTTTCATGCAATTAGATTTGGAATCTGGGGCCCGGCTCACATTTTTTAGGAAAGTGTTTTCAGAAGGCTCCATTACTAAGGGCGGAGGTGTAGGAAATTCAGGTCATCGCAGTGCTCACGCGCTAATCCCACTCCCACTCTGACTCTTGCGTCTGAGAAGTCATGGTCAAGCCTGAGAGGTGCAAAGCAGCGTCCCGGAGCGCCGGCAGGACCTCGCCGCTGGCCATGCCCCGCTGGGCACAGGCGTCTGGCGGAGATGGGTCCCACGGAGCCCACCAGCCTCCCCTGCCTCCGCCTGCTCCCCTCCTGCTGCCGCCCGCACCTCGACACCAGGCCCGCCGCAGCCGCAGCGATGGAGCATCCCCAGAGTCCCGGGTGCTCCGTCCCGAGGCTGCAACGAGGCTGTTTGTTCGCTGCAGCAAAGTTTCCGGCGATTCCTCCCAGGGGAGGCTGGTGGCGGGATGCTGAACGCTCTGCTCGCCCGGAGCTGCTGCAGCACAGTGAATCCCTCGTGCCGCACCTCCTCTCCCGGCAGTCTCGAGCCCCGCTCCCCTGGATTCACCCCCAAATAGGTGACCCAGACTACCACATGCGTGGACTGCCAGCAGAGATAATAAGACTTTAAAAACACATTTTGAGATCCCACCGAGGGTTTATCGAGGGTATGCCCCGCTTGCTGGCCGGGCTGGAGAACGCTGACCCGGCGAGCTCCGACAGCAGTGCGGGCAGCGAGCTGCCGGCAGGCCCGTTCCACCCGCTAGCCATGGGACGTTCTCGCCAGGCAGAGGGTGGGCTGATTAGAGAGGTACCAACAAAAGCGGCAATAAGATAACTAGCATATGCCCCCCAAACCAGCTTTTTAGGGTCGCAGCCCCCCTCTTGGTGCGTGCCGCATCCTGCCAGCGCCTGGGAACACTCACAGCCGGGGGTGGAGAGGGGCAATCCTCCCTGGAAGAGAACAAGCCCCAGGCTGGAGGAGGCGGGTTTCATTCCTGGGTATGTCCCTTGGCACAGCTGCTGCCATCACGCAGGGAAGCAGAAGAGGCCTGGAAAAGCTGCTGTGCTGGGGCAGCTTCCGACACCTTTAAAGGAGATAGGCATGGTGTATTCACGCCATTTAACCACTGATAACAGATCAATGTGCAGGTTTTGGGCTCCGTGCTCTCTTCTGACCGTTCCACCTACCGCAGGGG
Organism: Phaethon aethereus; assembly: GCF_964289735.1. Lineage (NCBI taxonomy): Eukaryota > Metazoa > Chordata > Aves > Phaethontiformes > Phaethontidae > Phaethon > Phaethon aethereus. Next base: position 776,679 of record NC_138593.1, read on the forward strand.
GAAAAGCATCTCCCGCCGATGCAGCCAGCAGGGAGCTGCTCTCCCCTCTTGCCTTTCTGCTGTCACAGGGCCGTTCTTTCAAAACCGGATGCAAAGGAAGGGAAATCTCACCCGTTTGTGCCTCTGTCGAGTATCTTCTGCCTTATTTCCTTGAATTATTAGCTCTCTTTTATTGGGTTTGGCTTGCAGAAAGATGACTATTTCATCCATCAAATCAGAATCTTTTTAACACTAATACTGAATTTATAGAAGTGGTTAAACGAAGTGTTGACAATATGGACAATGTGTTTCTGATTAACGCTGCAATTTAATGTGAAACTGCCAACTGCCGAGAGTTACTAAAACAGAGCAGCATTTTTCCAGACCCAGTGAGCTGGAGCTCAGCGTCGTAGCACAAGCAGATGTCAGACACCGTGCGCACCGCACTTGCGAAGGACGGACTCTGCAGCCAGGGCTACTCCCCAGAAACTTTGCTCTTCCCCCCGGTGATCTTATCTGTACTTTGCTCTTCCCCTTTTATTGTCCTGGTTGGGTGCATTTCCCAGTGTTGGTTATTAGCAGTGAAACCTTTTCCTGCTGCGTCCCAGAGAAAGGTGGGGAAGGACACCCTTCCCAGCCCGCTTTGGAGTTCTCTCCCATCAGTTTGTTTCACGCAGGGCAGTGACTGGCAGCATCCCATCCTGCATGGAGCGGGCGCTGCAGTCACGGCGCTGCACCCTCCAGGCACGAGCACCCAGCAGAGCACGAAGGGATGGGTGGGGGAGCAGGGATGGGACCAAAGAACCGAAGAGCTGGTCCCTTTATCTTTGAAGAACAGCAAAGCAGATTAAGATATCTGGGGTTTTTTCCCCCTTAATATATGACACAGAAAAGGAGGAGTCGTACAAAGGGAATGCGAACAAACGGGAGGGGGAGAGAGGGGAGTGCAAGCGGAGCCGAGCCGTCGCTGCAGTGCCTAACAGAGGCAGTGTGATCACAGCCGGCGTAAGAAGTTTCACTTCTACCTGCAAGCTCCTCTGAGAGCACTCGCAGGACCGGGAGCTTTGGTTCCCTCCTTTCCTCTCTTTGTTAATCGCCTTCAGTTGCAAAACTGAACTTCTGAAATTCAACAGCTACTAAACTATCAAGTATTTCGGCTGGGAAAACCTTGTGCAGTGGGAGGTTTTGCAAAATGTTTTGGCTTCTCCAAGTTCAGGGCTGCAGTTGAAGTTGGAGTTTTCCTCCTCTAGTTTTACATCTGCCGGGTTTGCTTCTTGTTCAAGGGGGATTCAGTTTTGGAAAAAATGACGTGTCTTCCCCACACGCAGCATAGGGTTAGAAGAGCCAGGTAATCCTAGGCAGGGTTTGAAGAGCACACTGAATTTCCATGCGGCACGGGGAGCAGTGCCCAGCCCGTGTGCGTGGCGTGACCTGTGCTAATGTAAGTCCCACTGTTTATCCCTCAGCTGATGTTCAGCCAGGGCAATCAGACGGAGTCTCCCTTACCAGTATAAATTTCACTTGCAGTGATGGAGCCGTGGTCACTGCAGCACTAAATCTCAGACGCCTGGGCTGCTTGGGACTTGCTAAAACCAGGCTCATCCCAAGGTAACACCAGTGAAGGGGATGATTTCCAGGCTTGAGATAAAATAAAATTACTTCTAAATCTTCGCTCAAAGCTTGAACTAAAGCCAGGCTGACCCTTGAACTAAAGCCAGGCTGATGCTTGTCTAAGCTCCCCTTTCCCCCCCCCCCCCCAATTTCTTGCAGTTCTCCTCCTCCACCCATCCCCAAATACTTCATCCCCTGTCTGGCCTTGTTTAAGAGTCAGCTTCAATAGTACCTTTGTTAAGGGTGAAATCTCATTAAGTGTGAGGTAAGAGGAAATGAAAAAGTGTAAAATATCCAGATTTATTACCTGTTGTTTTCAGAGCATTTGAAAATCGGGAGCTGGGGGCAAGGGGGTGGCTGGTATCAAAGTTGTGAGCCTGCGAGCCTTCCCATCGCCGCCCATGCTGCCTTCTGCTCTAAGGGCACTGCTTGCTCCTGGCACAGTTTTATCAAAAGAAAAAAAACCCAAGTTTTTAGATAAAAAGTGAATTGATCTTAATGGATCAGACTGCCAGCTCTGAGCTCCACTACCCCGTGTATGTGCAGGTAGGGATGTTTATTTACTGAACTCAGAAATTTTTCTCAGCTCAAAGGGAAATGTTTTCCCGGATAGGTACTGCCTGCTTTTTTTTCTGTTTCAAAGGTGAACAGACAAACAAACCCACTAAATTACTGTGTCACCTTTATTAACACTGCTACTAAGGGAGCAGTCTGTGGCGCTGGAGGTGAGAGAGCGAGACCCTCTGCTCTCGGGCATTGCACCGAGGGTGCCCCAGAGCTGCTCGTTCCCTTTCAGGACAAAGAAAGGACGCCAGGGCTAAGAGAAGGCAGATTAGAGAATACATAAAACCTGATAAAACAATTCTGCTCTCTGAACAGCCACGGTGAGCCTCATGTGCTGGATGGAGCACCGCTGCCGGGGCCGAGTTACTGCCGGCGCAAGGGCTCTGCGTTTGCCCCCCGCTTGGGAAGCAGCATGTTTTACCGGGGCGGTGAAATGCTCAAATGCGCACGGGACCCGAGGTCTTGCTCGCCTAGCACCTTTTGTGTTTGCAGCGAGCTCGCGCACATCTGTGAGCATTCAGCTCTTACGTAGTGCAAAATCCCAGGCATCTCACGCTGGGCGCTCGGCAGACGGGGCTGTGAAGGGAGCAGCCAGCTGTGAACACTTTCTGCTTTAAATAACTTTTCCTACCATCACGCAAGCAGCCTGCGCCGGGGCGGGAGCAGCCTGCGCCATAGGGCAGCACTGCCCATCCAAAGCTATCCCGGCCAACACCTCTGCCTCGCTCGCTGCGCGGCTCTCACCCAGTTGCTGCAGAAAGAGCAGCTGCCTCTTTCCCCACCTTGCTCCGGCCCCGGTGAGGCTCTGACCGTGGCACCCTCAGAGGCTGCCGAGTTATTAGAAGCGAAGCCAGAGCAACGCTGCTCAGGGCATGAGGCGCAAACCTGAGCCGTGTTGGTCCTCTCCGTCCTTGTGCTCCCCACCTCCGGGGTGCTCCGTTTTGCCTTACGCTCGGTGCTCTTCTAACACGGTTTCCGGTAGGTAACGCGTATGTAGAGACAGCTCTGCCTCTCACCTTCACCGTACTTGCTGCACTGGCGTGCTGCTTGCTGTTGTCCTTTAAATGAATTAGTTGTTGGGGAGTAATGAGCCAATTCGTCCGCTCTCCACGTGTTGCGGGGACTTGCTGTCGCTCGTGGCAGCCGTGCGTGGCAGAGGCGGCCGAGGCCGAGTGCCGCCTCGGTCCCGAGCTGGCCCCGGGCCGCGTCCCAGGCCGGTTGCCGTGGCAGCCGCTGCGCCGCAGCCCGGCACGCCGCTCCCGCCCGCGTCGGCCCCTCTCCCCTGCGCTCCCCTCACACGCCGCAGCCCTCAGCGGGCGGAATCTCCGCACAGGCGGGGCGGGACGGGAGCGCGGAGGCCCCGCCGGGCCGGCCGGGGCCTGGGCTGCCAGGCGGGGCGCCGGGGGCTGCCGCGGCAGGACCCGGGCGCGGCCTCGGCTCCTCCGGGACGGGGGCCGGGCCCTCGCCCGCAGCCTGCCGGCCGCCTGAGGAAAAGACACCTCCGGCTGCCCGCGGGGTCCGCCCGAGGCGTGTGAGCGGCTGAAAGACAAAGCCCAATCTCGCTGCTCTTCCGCAGGGGCCCGGGGGCACGGGGGATGCGCTGCTCTGGCCGGGCCCTGCTCCGCCTGCACCTCCCTCCGCCTTCCGGCTGAGCAGCAGGCAGGGCCCGCCACCCGCCCCGGGCTCTGGCAGTGCCCGCGGCCCAGGGGACCCCGTGCAGGGCGCGGCGTGTGCCGTCCTGGCTCCAGAGGTCCTGGGAGGGGGGGCCAGGAGGGAGGGGAAAGCTCGCACGCCGGGACTGTGGTGCCGGGGACCTGCGCCCCCACCATTAGCATGGCAGCGGAGGCCCCCAGCCCTGGCTCGCCCGCTTGACGCTCGCTCCCAGCCCTTGAGGCCTGGTACGCCGGGGCCGCTCAGAGAATACCCGGGCTTACTCCAGCACAGCACAACTGCTGCTTTCCTTCACCCTGAGTGCCCAGGAGACTCGTGCTTTCTGTAATTTTGTGTGCATGTGTCTCTGATAGCAAGAATCAATAATTCCTCCTAAGGATGCATCCCAGCAGGGCAGAAGAACTGGGCCCCCACTGAGCTGGCCTGCTGATGAGCTTGTCCGACTCATGATGAACGGCATTAGGACGGACAATTCAGGGCTGAAGTGCTGAATTTGGCTTGTGGTTCCTCTGAAACGTCACAGGCGACCACAGGAGGTGGTTTGCACCTTCTTGTCCTGAACCTGCCCCATCAAGCAGTGCCTTGCTCAAGAGCAAAGGCTGTCAGTATGCTGTGACGGCCCCAGGTGAACATCCAGCGTGATGGCTGTACTGAAGGCAGAGGGACACATTCATCTGTTACCATTTCACTAAGAGCAGTGATGCGGGGTGACCCAGAACTGCTAAGGTGGGCTGGTCAATATGTCAGTCTGGTGGCATCCCCACCAGTGTTGATAGCTGCCAGAAACCTCAGGAGCCACATCTCCTTGGCAGCACGCATTCTCCTTCTCCGGGAAGCAGCCGTGCAGCCCTGCAGCCCTCCGAGCTGGTGCCAGCTGGCCTCGCTGGACTAACTTAGAGGGAGTTCAGGGTTTTTTTGCTGCCCTCCGAGTCTGGAGCTGGACAGTGCTCTGGGCATGCGGAGGCAGCTGGCTGCACACTGCATCCCTGGGGACTTGCACACTCTCATGCAAGAAGGCCCTCAGCCTGGACCGCGCGCCGGGGGAGCACTGTGTGCCATCGTACAAGGGGTGTATGCCCCAGCTTTATCGGTGCCAGCGTGTAAATGTCATGTTTTAGAGCCACAAGCAAATCCTCAGCCCACTCCTGCCTTGGCAATTATGTGCCCATGATCTTTGCTGGAGTGGGGATCCTACCCGGGGTGATGCCCACCCTGCGCAGCTGCCCACTTGCTGCGGGACCCCTGCGGCACGTCCTGGTCTGTGACCCCAAGCAGTGCAAAGTGCCAGGGCTCGGCAGCGGGCGCAGGGCTGGATGTGGTAGCAGATGCAGGCAGCAGATTCGCATTGTTTCTGCAGAGGCGGCTTTAAATCAGGACATTAGTGAGTGGCGGGGCTCCGGGTGCCTGCTGATTCTCCCTCCATCCACTCTGTATTCTAACCCTAATTGTCTGCAGCAACCTGTTATTACCGCGCCTTTAACATGATAGACACAAATAGGACGCACTAATCCACTACTCTTTGGTTTAAGAGTCATTACAAAGTGCTTAATTAAGTAAGCCTCACTTAATCACAAAATGTTTGCATGCTAAACGAGTTCTTGTGAAGCACGACACTTGACATATTCTGTACAAAAATAATTACAAGCGGGAGGCCTGGTACATTGAGCCTCCGAACATTTCATTTCAGGCCTTGCCCATTCATCACCAGGCTGGAATTAAAAGGCTTTCAGCGCCGAGCCATGCAGAACTCCCACATTCCTGCCGGCTGAGTCACCATGCTGCGCCGATGCCGATGCTGACGCCGTGCCTCCGGTGTGCTGGGGCAGCCACTGCGAGGCCGCTGCACCACCGGCTCCCCAGGCGTGTGCCGGGGCCATGGCACGGGTGCTGCTGACATCAGCTGGCTTTTGGCGGGTACAGGCTCCGCCAAGGCGGTGAGCTGGCACCGGGCTGGGGAGCGGGACAGCAAGGCGAAGGTTCCCTGGAAAGGGCGGCAGAGCGTCCGCGGCCCTGCAGAAGCAGCGCAACGGCACGCGCTTCGTTGGCGTCAGCGTCTCCAAGGACAGCGTCGTGGTCCCTTGGGATGCAGGACCTGGAACAGGCAGGGGGAAATTCGGTGCCCCCCTGCTCCAGAGCCTTCCCCTAAAGGCAAAGCCACCCGGCTATGCCTGTGTCCTCTGCCCCGAGGGACGGCAGCTTTCCCAAACCCTGTACCCTTCAGCTGCACAAAAGCTGCCTGAATGCGATTGTGTCAGGAGCAGCGTGCAGACCTTTGTTGGACATGCCGATGCCCATTAAAATCCCTATCCCTGTCGGGATAATTGTGAACCTTACCCAAGCCTGCCTTTTGATGGAAACCCTTTAATTAGCTTTCTCTATGCTCTGTAATGGCTTCAGCGCCCCATTTGTTTTCTCACACGCTGCTGCTCAGGTCGGCGTATTTTGAGCTCCAAAACACACTGCGCGAAGTGCACAGGAGTGTCCTGCAGCGCTCGGGGCCCGTGGGGACAGCCTGCCAGCGAGCGCTCCTCCTCCTCCCTGGGGTGCCCTCCTCTTTTCAGCTGTGTTTGGGTGGCCACTGCAGCACGACACGTGAAAGCAAGGAGAAGAAATGTTCGTAATGCGCTCAGGCTCTGCACGGGGATGGGGGCGGCAGCTGGAGGGCAGCAGGTCCCGCTGCCCCCAGCATCCCCGGGCACGCCGGGGCCAGGCAGCCACCGTGTCCTGTGGGCTGGCCAGAGCTGGCAGAGCGTGGCTGCCCATCGGGCTGGTGGGGAGAGAGCTGCCGATGTGGGGTCATTCGTCTTTATCGAGAAACGTGTCTTCAGCGTTTATCAGGGGAAAACAAACAATGTATATTAGTTAGGAGGGCATTTGCGACTGGCCCTTCACTGGAGTATCATATCAGGGTTTTATCATGTAGGGGAGATCACACTGCGACTTGTCACGACAGAAAGACAACTCGTTTCCAAACAGTCTGAAAGGCATCCATGCTTTGGCGTTCAGCTCGATCTTCCTGCGCTGCCAGATGTCCCTTGTGGCACAGACAAGGCTCCCATCCCTTTCTTCTCCCCTGAGCCCCACCTCAGGAAAGGGCCCCTTTCGCTGTTCCTTGGTGTCCCCTTGTTTGATGTCAGCGACGGTGCCAAAGCATGTGCTCAAACCTGGTTTAACTTCAGTCGCACGTGCTGTGCCTCGCTATGGAATCCCGGTGACTAGGTTTTGCAGGACTGTTCTGTCACTTCACCCGGATTCCTGACAGAGGTTACCTGCAGTGGTGACGTTTCGTGGTGGGCTCCTGCCCAGGACGGACTTCTCCTCTCCCCATCTCACGGACCCCATCCGAGGCTATCGTCCTGCCGAGGAATCGGCGGTGACCTGCGGCTGCTGGTCTCAGTCCTGCACAGGAGCTTATGGAGATGATAAATACGTGGATGACAGCCCTGCTAAAATATGCAGCTTTGGGGGGGAGTTGCCAAGCTGGGATTTTTTAACAGGGGCACAAGGGGATACTTTTTCCTCATTTCTTGATGTCACAGCCCTACTCCGACCGAGCCGCGGCTTCATCATCATCACCAATGTGTCCTGCCTGGTCCCCGGGGCGCAGGCTGATGGCCCCAGCCCCTGCCTGGTCCGTGGCCACCCATGGGGGAGCTGGGGCTATTTTGCCCCGTTGCCATGGCAACCAGCGCCCCCCCCCGCCCCCCGTGGCACGCAGGACATCCGGTGGGAGCCGCGGGCACGACAGCCTGGCGGGGCTGAGGGGAGTGGCGGGAGGCCACAGAAAGCAGAGAGGGGTGCGGGTCCTTCCCGCCCTCAGCACCCCGCTGCTTTGCAGGCCTGGCTGGATTTTGGCAGAGTGGTGTTTTGGAGGAAAGCTGGGAAAAAATCAGCAACGCTGCCGCATCTTGGGTGACATTTTTGTATGAAGTCATTTCAATTTTTAACTCTGCAACAGCTTGTATTTCAATATTTTCATTATTTATCACATTACGTTTTGTGTTTCGCATTGTAACTGTTGTCTTCTATATTAATTTTGCATGACAAATTATTTTGCTTGAAGTCAAAATCCAAATAAAATCTAAGCAGTTTTGTCAAAACTGAAACGTTTCCGTTAAGCTGCAGCAATGATTTCCAGCATATTCCTCCACAGACAATTTAAAAATCTTTCTTCCTGCTCGCCTTCCAAAACCATTCTGTGAAGCAGATCGGCAGGGTGGCTGGGACTCCCAGCTCACGTGGGTGCTTTTCAGCCCTCCGTTGTGCGTGCAGGAGAGGGCTCGTGGCGGAGAGAGGAGGAGGGTGAAAGCATGCGGCGATGCTGGGGGCTGCGGCCGGCACGGGGCTCCTGGGAGGAGCCGAGCCCCCTCTAACCTGAGCGAGCCTTGCGCTTGGATGCAGGCACGGACACAGCACCAGGAAACACATATGGTAAAAATTATTGAGCAACGTTTCCAAACTTGGTCATCTCTTCTCTTACACAAGCGCAGTTTGCCAAGCGCCGGGCCAAGGCACGCCGGAGGATACCGCCTGGCTGCGGCGGCTGCGCGGCGGGGCTGGGGTCGGGGCGGGTGGTGGGTGCCCACCGCAGCGCGGTGGCACGGAACCGGTGCGTTGGGCGGCCCTGGCAGGTCCCAGTGCGGGAAAGCTGCCTGGTAGGGTTGGACAGTTGCGCCAGGGAGGAACCGAAGTTATCTGTAAACTTGATCTTGAATTAGACTAATACTTTGGGCCAAAAAGGGAGGGATGATCATTTTTTTCCAAAACCTCAAAGCATATCAGATTACCATTTTCAAAATGAGATTTTGCATTTCATAGTGGCATTTACCAGTTAAGTACCGATTTGGGGGTTTGCCTTCCTTTCTGGAGGGACGGCTTTAGGAAAGGGTCTCAACAACTCAAAAAGAAACGCAGTATTTCAGTTCAACAAAACGTTCGGCTTGCCCCCAAACAGCCTTTTAATTGTTTGTTGCCCTAAAATTCCGCATGCTTCCTTTGGGTCCATTTTCTGCCACTGAAGTCAAAGCGAATCCGTGATTTGTCTGGCTCGCTCGGGGACACGCTGGCTGCCACTCGGAAAGGGGGTGGGGACGCGCTCACGCCCTCGCGCCCCGGCCCCAACGCCGGCGCGGCGCGCGGCCTGGCGGGAGCGCGGCTCGGCGGGGAGAGCGTGACGCAGGCTTGCAAATAGCACGCGTTTGCACCGTGTTTATTTTGTGCTCTGGGAACAGCTGTTGATATTCCAACACTTGCCAGCTCCATGGGATCTTCAGGGAGTCTCCCTGCCCGCTGCCCAGATTCTCCCTTCTGCTTTTGCTTTTCTTTTTTGCTTCTTTTCCAGGGGACCTGCTCCCCTTTGCATTTCTTTTGTTCCCGGCCGGGGTGCGAAGAGGAGCTGGGAACGGGGAGAAGGGCTTCGGCACTCCATCCGCTCCCGGCTGGAGGACCCGCCGGGAAGCCTGCCCAGGGCGGTCCAGCCTCCGCCGGCCGCAGCGTCCTCTGGTCTCTGACCTCCCGGCAGCGCGCGAGCACCCTTGGGGCGCGGCAGCGGGCAGAGGACGCCCACCCTCGCCCCGGGCACGCCGACGGCAGGTCCCTGCGCGGGGGGCGAGGGCGGCCGCCGCCGAGGGGCCGCCCGGATCCGTCCCTTTGCCGGCCAGGCGCGCGTTAGCCCATGGCGGCTCCGCGCCGGATTAGCTGGGTTAAACCACTAATGCTGCCGCTGCGTGGAAGGCTGCTTTCAGTAAGTGGCTCCCTGTAGCTTATTTGACTCCAGGCCCAAATCTAATGTCTCAGTGGGCCTGTTACATTAAGCAGGCCCAAGTGGTAGGAGATTTAAAGCATCAAAATGAAGTGCTTTATCACTCCGTACTGTGTTCTTGGCTGCTTTCGTTGGCCTCACTTCACAGGCGCCGCAGCCTGCGAGCCGAGCCCTCTCGGCAGGCCCATTACAAATTCCACTTGTTGACGGTTGCCTTGTTGCAGGATTTAATGGTAGAATAATATTTACACAGTAAACTCCTCTGGAGGTGTTATAAACACCATAAAAAGGATTTTAGAAGCTTAATGAGCGTTAGTGAAGTCGAGACAGGATAATGTGGCAACTGTGCGCTGTAATCTGATTTGGCACCTTCTGCACAGCAGGAGTTAGTGGGTGGAAGAGCTTTTTAGGTTTTTTTTTGTTTTAGTGTGTAATATCGTTTGTTTAGCACGGTGCTAAATGAGCGATGCGGAGTGAGGCCCCCCCAGGACCGGCCGACCTGAGCGCGCAGCCAGGCGCAGGGAGTGAGGGCTCCGGCACTCCTGGCACCTTTGATCGTGACATAGCGGTTGCTTTTTGTCGGAGATGAAAGGATCAGTGACTGCACCGGTTTAACTCGATCATAATGGTAACAACAATAATTTCGGGACATTTTGGGCGCAGGGAGCCAGGCAGGCAGCAGCTGGTGGCAACAGTGGCTTTCCCAAGGGGCGAACGCAAGGCAGGGGACGGACGAGCATTTCGGGGCTGGGATCTCCTCCGAGCATCGTTGCAGACATCCCACCCTGGGAACAAGCTCCTGTGCCTTCAGATGGGACCCTCCTCCCTGCACCCATTTGCGCGTGAGCAGCGAAGTCCCTCTCTAAATCTGACTTTGGGTTATTTCACTCTTTCTTGCGAAAGGGAAAACCCTGAAAACAAAATAACAACTTGCTCTTGCTGAAGCACCAACAACTGGTGAAGAGCCGGTGAGGGACATCCCCGGCTGTTGCGGAGGAGCACAGTGGCGATCCCATAGCCTCGCCTCTGCTGCGGTGCCACCGTGGCCGTGCCGGGGGGCTGAGCGGCTCTTGCCGTCCCCTGGGCTGGCCCGGACCCCCCGGTGCGCGCGTGGGCAGGAGGGGCAGGGGCAGCACAGGGACCAGCAGGCACAGGCTCCGCTGTCGTCCCTGGCACTCGCAGGTAGCAGCCGTGCATTTTCCTGCCTCTTTTTGATGTTATAATTCATGTTTCCTCCCTTACCTGAGCTGAAAACGTCCTCTCTATGTGTATATGCAGACATGCATAGATGCACACTCATATCTGCACTATTCTGGGATCACTTTGTGAATCAGCCCAGTGTTTGGTTATTCATGTGCAGGTATTTTAAGGTTCTGTTTCGGGGAGGCAGAGAGGGTGCTGCTTCTCCGCGTGTGGCTCCTGTGCTTCTCGGTGGGCGGTGGGCATCTCCCAGGGGAGAGAGGGGACCGGCTCGTGCGCTCGGGAAGGCCGAGCTGCCCATCCGTCACCAGCGCGGGCTTCTGCTGGTGGGAAGACTGTTCCTGAAAGGAAAATTGTCGGTGGGAACCTTTCCGTTTCGCAAAGTGCTGGTTACCAAAGGGTATCGCCTTGTTTTTTTGCTAAAATGATTTTTCAGAATTTAGATTCCTTTTCATTTTGAATTTTGAACGTGTTTATATTTTTTATTTTGTTTGTTACAAGAACATATAAAAGTTTTTTTAAAAAATATGTTCAATGCATACTGTTGAGAATAGGTATTTTCTTCACCTTTGGAACACAAACGAAAGGTGATGTGCAGCATTTCAGCCACGAAGCGAACGGCTGCTTCCTCCACAGCTCCTCTCCCGTGCCTGGCTCTGGTCCAGCCCTGCGTGCTGGGGTCCGTTCTGCAGCACAAGGCCCTCTGCCTTCCTGCTCGGTGGCAAAGCCCATCCCCATCCACCACGTACGCTCTGCAGGGGGTTGTGAACTTCGAGGACTTTGATTTTGACACTCGAGGAACTACCCTCGGCCTTTCCAATTTCTGAGGGAGGAGAGCAGCCGTGAATCTTGAGGCTGACTTGCCAGGAGCAAAGGGCTACCTTTTGTAAATAAGCCAATATTTTCTTTCTTTCAAGGGGAAGCTGACAAAGATCAATACCAGCCTGCAAAAGACATTGCCCTCTTAAGAATTAGCCCTTTGCAGAATCATTAATCCAGGAAGCTGTTACAGGGTGACAAGAGCATGGAGGCTCTGCCAGCTCTTGGAGGGATTGCAGTAACATCCCATTATGCACAGAAAAACAAACCAAATGGAATCACCGAGAAAATAACTGCCATGCTACAGGCTCGTTCTGCCGGAGGAGCTGATCTGACTTTAATTAAGAAAGGCTGGTTGCACTCTTGATAAGTGTCATTAAAGTTGCCTGGTATCATGCTCCCGTTTGACTCCAGCTGTGTCTATGCAGGGCTGGGTTGGCTGCATGTCCGCTTCCGCCATCCTCTGCACCCACGGCACGGGATGCAGGGGAGCGTGCCCCAGAGCACGCCGGAGACAGCCACCCTTTCCCGTCTTACCCATAAGGATGGAACGCTAGGAAAATCGGTACATTTATACTGGTGGGTAAAACAAAGGTGTTATTTTCATGTTGGGCTGCTCTTAGGCATTGCCACAGCTTTCCCAAATGCTCCAGCGGTTTTCCCTCTTCTGACCACCCTGGCACGGGATGAGTGACAAAGGGTGAGCTTGAACCCACTGGCAAGTCCGCAGTGCTGAGTTAGAGTAAGAGGGACCCTGACGGTGGGATTTATTAGACTCACTAGTCTCCTGGAGGAAAAAGATAGATGCCCTATTCCTTGAAATATTTAATGGCTTAATTCTGCACAAAGCACTTTGGTATATGCTGCGACGATTGGGTGCTCAGAAACAAGTGGTGAGTTTCCCTTTCCTACAAACACTCGTCCCCTTCTCTTTATTCAAGGAAAATAAGATGGTAAGTGAGGAAAAACAGACGGATCCAAAGCTCTGCATGCAGCCGTCGAGCTGGTGTGTGAGCATCTTCACTGCAGAGGGAAAAATCAATGCTACCAGGAGCCCAAGCCCGTTGTTTCGGCACCAGCCAAGCTCCTCATGAGGCAGAGGAGCGTGTGCTGTGAGAAAAGCCCCACATGCTCCCCAGCACCGTGGCGCAGGACCGCGTGCCGCTGGCTCAGAGCTCGTCCTCCAGCCCGAACCTCCCGGGGAGGAGGAGCCAGTGGTGCGGAACTGGGGGTCCCGTGATTCTAAACGAAGTCCCTGGGCGCAAGGTGAGGGTGTGCGGCCTCCTTGCCTCTCCCAGACACCCACCAGCGCGCAGCGCTGCGGACACGTCTGCTCTCGCCCCACGCGGGGGGATTCACCTCCCCTGACACAAGGCAGGGCCACAAGGAATCAAACTCCAGGCGTTTAAAGGGAGCAGGGTTGACCAAGTGTGGTTTTCTAAACAAGGTGGGAATCTCAATCAAATCAACAGGGTCTTGTGGAATAAGTTTACACACGTGAAGGTTATCAGGAGCTGAATTAGCTGGTGCCATTGCCAAGGAGGAGCCCTCGCTGTCTGACCTGCTGCTGCGAATCCTGGTAACGACCGAGAGCGGCCCCAGGGCTCCGGTAGCGGCTGGCAAGGCAGTGTGCGGCAAAGGGGATGGGGCAAGACTTGCTCTTTAAGTACTTGCTGCTGTCACCAGTGCTAAAAGTATTTCACTGCTGTCATGTGGAAACCCTTCCCCTTCCTCTGGTCTCTGCAGCTCTGCTCTTTGCCTCTGGTTTGTATCTGGACCATAAAAAGGCAGTTGACTCCGTGAACCAGCTCAGTGAAGCTTGAGTAAATGGCTCTGTTGAAGTTCAGAAAGCCCACATGCACTCCTAAAACCAAGTATCTAACCCCTCTCAGGTCAGCAGGACAGTTTGTTCACTTGAAGCCAAGCACTGCTGCGCCGTGGTCTGGTGCGGTGGCCCGGCGCTGGAGAAGCCCTGCTGCGGCACCAGGGGAGCTGGGCAGACCCCAAGCTGGGGTGGGCACGTGAAATGGCACGTGCACGTGGTGAGCTGTGGCCGTATGGGTGTGAGATAATGTATATAATCTTATTTATCCAAGAAGAAAAATCAGCCAGAAGCTGAAACGGTGGCAGGTCTAGTTAACAGCTAGAAATGAAAAAATAATTCCAAACAAGGTGTTTGTCACAACATTGAAGGGTCACCCGCTAAGCAAAGGAAGCCAAAGAGGGAAACAGTTCTTAGGGGTAATTACGGTTTCTAAGAAGTTTTTCACTCGCTCTGTAATTGTCGGAGGGTGGTGATTGGCACCGCCGTGCCGCAGCGGCGCTGGGAAAGCACCACAATAGAGCTGTAATTTGCAGGGCTGGAACCGTGAAGTCAGAAATGGTTTGGGAATTATTACTAATCTTTATGGATTCAGCAGTTCGTAGGCTGGGCAAGGTAATTCGGATTACAGATATGGGAGGAACCGTTAATGGTGATCTTGTGCGTGCTATTATGCTGCCCAAGACCCTGTGCCTCTGGGTGAACTGGAGCGAACGTTGCTTCATTTCTGCCTTGGTGAAGAGCTCTCCGCTCCTTGAGGCTTCCACGGGAAGTAGTTATGAAGAGCGAGAAAGTCACCTTATCACCTTTCCTTAACAAACTGAACAATTAAAAGTGCTCTAAAGCCAAGAGCAGGAGGCACAAGGCAGTCCCCGTGCCCACTCCAAAACTAGGGTGCAAACTCCATCCCGCCAGCCCGGTGCCCGGGATGCTGGAGGGACAGCAGCGCATCCCAAGCCACGGGTGAGGTTTTCGGGCTCCCCGGCTACCGGGGAAGCCACCGGCTGCGGTGCGGTGCAGAGCTGTGCCTGCTGCCGGGGCGGCCGTGCCGCCCTGCCTGCGGGCTCAGGCTCCTGCTGCCGGGCGGGCTCGGCTGCAGCCTGCAGGGCATGTGGCCAGAACCCCCCCTCGAGACCCAGCGGCACCGTTCGAGGCAAGAGTATTATTTTAACGAGTTCTTTTTCCGGCTGGTTCCATTCCCTGGGTTGTGTGTGGCTGAGTGAGGGCAGCACGGGTTACGAGAAGTGAATTTCTGACATAAAAGCTCCTCTCTGCTTTCGGTAACTCCATCCTCCGCCAGCATGGAAATGCGCAGCTCTTTCACGTCAGGCAGCTGCCTGTGTTCGGGAGAATTAAAAAAAAAAAAAAAAAAAAAAAAATCGCACTTCTTCATTGTGCTGATTTGCATATTAATAGTTTGCATATTAAGCAACTACTTCAGAGGGTGGGCGGGCTAATGAATGCAGCAGTCTCCTCTATTTTAACTCAATTTGCCTCATCCATATTCCAATGACTTTGGGGATTGGTATTCAGTTTTCATTGAAATTATCCAAGCCAGACCTAATTTGTGCTGCCCTTCCATTAATCCAATTAATTAGCACCATTGATGTGTACTGCCTTTGTAATGCAGCTTTGTTCAGCACTGCTGCCGCTAATGACAGCCTAGTATCAGAGCAAATAATGAGCAAACCAAAGGAGCATTTGACCCTTGATGTACCCTCACACAATGCAGCAGTTTTTAGTCTGGAGGCCCTAATTTAGGTTCGATAGCCCAAATTATAGACAATAATTCAATATTCTTTGTGGGGAGCTGAGCAAGTGTCACCCTGCCATTTGTTTAGCTTATCATCTTTTCCTGTCTCTTTATTTATGTATTTTTTTTCCTTTTCATTATTTTCCAACCTGGCCTCCCTGCTCCACCTCCAGCATTGATTTCTGACCTTGTTTCCACTGAGAGGCCTGAAGATCTCTCTGCTCTGAAGGAATTCATTAACCTTTCTCCCTCCCCAGAACTGGAGAGAAAATCTTTATGTTTTTAAGTAAGGCAAATAAACACAGATAGTGATTATCAGAGTCCCCTCGCTGGCTGCTCCCCAAGAACTCGACTGCTAGCTTCGGAAGCGCTTCTGGGTTGCCATCTTTTGGGTAATTCTGGGTTTTGAAATCGTTGTTTAAACACCGACTAATTTTCGCCGGAGCCCCGGTTCCCCGTGGTGCTTTCTGCGCTTGTTGCCCTCGCTGTGCTGGGTACCCTTGCGCTGTTTTCCCTTCACCGTGGCACGGCTCCGGCCGCGAGGCTGGAGCCCGAGCGGCCCCGTTGCCCCCGCAATGGTTAAAGACCGGTGTACATTTAAATGTGGCATAAGAGCAGCATAAAGCCAATCCCATGGCCGCAGACCCTGGGCCAGGATTCGTCCCCAACGCGCTGCTGAAGCCCCACGGTCCGCCCGGGGAAGGGGATGCGGAGGAGCCGGCGGGACGCGTCCAGGCGTTCAGAAAGCAGCTGCTGAGCCTCGCACGTCAGGTCTCCTCCACCCCCTGGCCCACTGGAGGAGGAGAATCCATTAAAGGAAGCATTTAGCTATGGTTATCCACAGGTAGGTCACTAAATTCATTAAGTTAATTAATTACATGCAGCACATTCACTGTGTCCACAAGTGTTTGAACTGTAAGGAGGAAGGTATTGTCAGAGCCAGGAGGAGGACAGAAAGTCAATTTGCAAAGGGATGTGGAGATTTTGATGCTCGGCCTCCTTTTACCTGGAACAAAACCTGAAGGGTTTTTCGGGAACATTCTCAGGAAGGTAGCAAGACCCTATTCCAGGAAGGCTGATAGGTGATTTGGCAGAAGTGCAGTTTTGGATAAAACAAATCAGTTCATTGTAGACCTTTAAAATCTCACAACAGATAATTTAGACAGTCGCTGCAGAAGTAAAGGTCAAACACAGTTGTAACTCTACTTCGTTTTCCTTGCTTCTGCCAAAATTTCATTTTGGGAAAATAGGCATGGTTTTGTTTGCATTGTGCAGGAACGGTGTTTTCTGGAGGTGTTCCAGAGCAGCCCGGTCACTCCTCCCCGCAGGCTGGGACGCTGCATGGGTGCACGCGAGCCGTCCCGCGCCCGCGGCTCTGCGGGATTAAGGTGCTGCCAGGGACGTTTGCCCCTGCACTGGGCTGGTCTGGAGGACAAACCAGCAGAGCCCATTGCCACGGCCTCTGGGACCAGGGCACGGGGTGGGGTGCCTCTGCCGGTGCCCGCCGAGCTGCAGGCTGTCTTCTGTGCTGCCGAGTGGGGAGTCGAAGCAAGTATCTCCTCCTGCAGCTCTCCGTGCTGTTCCCAATCACTTCTCCTCAGCGTTATAAATCATGCTATTTGAATAGAAGCTTATACAGTTAGTTGCCTGAAAGATTTTACTGATTAACCTTAAAATATGCTATAAATCTTATTCTCTTACTCGCTCATGGAGCATCGAGAAAGCAAACAGGCTCCCGTGCCGTTCGAGGCCGGCGTGCACAGCAGGGCAGGCTCCACTGGCGCAGGGCGAAGGAGCTCCCGGGGCAGCAGGGGCTGGGGGTGCAGGGTGTCCTGCTCTCTGGCGCAGGCTGCAATCTGCATCACAGGAAAACGGTGCGTTTACACTGGCCTGTCCTCCCACCCAGACATAGAGCCGGCGCCGCGCCAGAAGGTCGAGGTCTCCCGCCGACCGTCTGGCAGTGGAAGAGGCTGCCGGCTGGTGGGCAGGTAGTTCCAGCCTCCTTGGCTGTGCTTT
This sequence comes from Phaethon aethereus, assembly GCF_964289735.1. Taxonomy (NCBI): domain Eukaryota; kingdom Metazoa; phylum Chordata; class Aves; order Phaethontiformes; family Phaethontidae; genus Phaethon; species Phaethon aethereus. The sequence continues at coordinate 793,875 of NC_138593.1, forward strand.
GCCTATGGCTTCAGAATGACCTCTTCTCTTCATCTCTTCGTCCTGAGCATCACGTTATGACCGCAGGCGCTGCGGTGTGGTGTGTCTTGCCCTGCCGTTGCAGGAGAGCTGCTCTCTGCTCGAGGCTCGTGGCAGTGGAGATGGACCGCCAGTCCTTCCACACAACGAGCCACTGGACGTTCATGTGCCGGGTCTTCAGCAGCACTGTGTGTGCTTTGGGCCCGTGATCTTCCTGTTCTGCGGCTCAGGGACAATTTGCACCTCAAAGGCGAGGTGCACGGCTAGTAAATATTGCAGCCGGTTTTTGAGGTGAGCCGCTCCTGCTAAACCGTATTTTCTGTGTGTACACAGGGTGGTTTCTGCTGCAGTGATGCTACTCGGTGCCTGATGAAATGTGAGAGAGGAGGGTTTTACCAGCGTGGTGTTTTAGTACCTCTCCCCTCATGCCTTGCTGAGTGACAGACCCTTGCCTCCAGTGACACACCTGGATTTCTGGGCTGTATGGGCTAACCAGTTCCTGAGAAATAAATATAAGTAGTAAGAAAGATGTATCACAATAGATTTAGCTCATGTGTTCCCCCCCATGCCATTGCTCTGTGCTGCACTGTAATGTATGAACTAACATAGGCCATGTGGTTTTAAAAAAAAATATTAAAAGCAACAATGATCTTTACTGGTGGCAAGAAGACCAAGTGAAGCATCCAAAGCAAGGTAGTATTTAACGAGTATTTCTTTGTCTGCGATGGGGGCCAACCTGAAAGATACCGTTGTCTGTCTGGCACTGATGCAGTAAGATCCCGTTTGGTGGCATCACTCAGGACTTGTCATATTACGGTATGTCACAACATGTCAGCCTCTGACAGGCTGGATACCTGCTATTAACTTGCAGACTAGTAGCAAATACAAAATACAGGTGGTGAATGACGGCAGTGCCAGGAGCAGAGTGGGTGCCCTTTCTGGCAGTTGGGGTATGGCTCTGCAAGCCCAGCTTGCTCAGCGCGCGCACGGGAACACCGAGAAGGAGGACAGGCTTTCTGAAAACGCCGGAGGCAGAGGTACCTCCAGAACGGTGCCAGGCATCCGGGTTTGGGAAAAATCCCTTCCTGACACCAAAGCATCAGTTTAACCCTGACAGAGCATCCAGGCACCAGAGTTGTCAGCGTTACTAGAAGCAGCGGCACGTGCAGCCGAGGTGGCTGTATCTGATGCTCCAGGGAAGCGTGGAAAGCAGGACAAGGCTGGAGGCCAAGGTGTACATCAGGCGGCTGGGGGATTCTTTCCTGCTCCTGCACCTGGCCTGTGGAAGTCCCCGAAGCATGGGTTTAATTAATTGTCTGCCTGTAAAGTCCAGTACAGCAAACACAGTAGATCAAGTCTCCTTTTGCCCCTGTTGGTGATATAATTCAAGTCTCAAATCATAGGTTTAATTACAGGATCACCCTGCCTTGTCATGCAGTTCCTCCCGTGAACTGAGCAAGCTCTGCCTTGAAGTCGACTGTGCATCTTGCCTCCAGGACCTTACCTGGAAGGCCAGCCCAGGATGAGCGGAGCTGTGCTGGACTGAGCACGGGTCCTGCTGCAGGACACGGCGTCCGCAGGAGGGGAAACAGCCAGAACATGGAGGCTGGGGCAGAGGTGCTCCTTCTGGGACCCCTCCTGCAGAGCTGCTGGGAGCACGCAGGCGCTGCCGGTGTCGTGGCCGGTGATGCTCCCCGCATCGCTCCATCTCCCAGTACCCACAGGCGCTGTGCGGGAAGCCCTTCCTCAGTTTTGGGAGCAGGGGCAGCAGTGCTGCGGGGCTGGCTGGAGGAGAGGAGAGCCAAGGTCCAGCTCTGCTGGAAGCCGAAGCAGAGCACACGAGCTGCTGTTGAAATCCTGGCACCTCACCATGGTGATGCTGGCTGTTGCTGTGCACGTTTGGAGCCGTTGCAGCCACGTCTTCCAACAGATCCTGTGGGAACAACAGTTCTCCATCCCTTCCTGCCCTGGGACAGAGCTGGCCGGCAGGCAATGTGGATGGATCCCAACCATCTGGCTGAGCCAGAGGCATCCAAACAGAATGAGCCCAAGACAGGCCGATCCTCCATGCCTCTACTCCCTGTGCTGCTATGTAAACTCCTTGTCTTCCATAGGGTTCGTCATGCTATAACAAGCCAAAAACCAGGCTGATTTTTATTTGTTTTATTATTAAGCTGATGAGGTTATTTAGCCTGTTTTATGCCCCATTAAATTCTGTGTTTGAAATTGTGCGGCGAGCTGGAGCTTTGCAAACAGGCATGCTCCGTGCCCATCAGCGATGCTGTTTGTCTTGGAGCACCCGAGCCCACGGCCCCTGTTTACTCCCTGGGTATTCTTTTCTTTCCGAGGCTGGTGTGGCTGAGAGAGATGAATGCTCTGTCTGTTATTGTTACCTCTTCTCACTTTTTTTTTTTTTCCATGCTCTCATCACTAGTTTGAGTGCTTCTTATTTTCCTTGCCTCTGAAAGAACCCATAAAATTCCCCAGACCGTGTGTGGTATGGTGTGCACTTACAAATTACCATTGAAAAATGAATTGCCTTGACAAAATCTAATGTTTTGTGACACAGCACAAATATGCATTTCATTCTTGAAGAGAAGGAAAAGGAGCTCATTGGAAATATTAAATTAAGCAGTGTAACAGCTGAGAATAATTTGGTTTTCTGCTCTGTTGCTTGTGATTTGGTATGGAGTTTGAGGTGGCAGGCCAGTTCCTGTTTAGAGTATAAAGCACACAGATGCCTCAGATTTTATTCTTCGCTTTGGAGCAACTTGTTTTCACTGGTGCTGGAGGCTGGGTGCAGTTCAGCACATGGGTTTTGGTTAAGGTCCCAGAGGCAGGGAGCTGAGGTGGAGAACGTTGCGGCCGGTGTGTGGAAGTGTTTACTGTCATGCTGCAGTGGGTCACAGGAGACCAATGTGCAGTCTGCGTTTTTTGCTGGTTCTCTGGTGGTTTAGAAAAAAAAATCCATCCCCATTAAGAACAAAGCAGGGCAGGACTGGGTTTGGGAATTCCTGCTAACAGCTCTGAATCCCTGTTGTAGAGGGGCATAAAAAGCGCCTTTATTCTCTTCAATCATCCAGCCCTTTAATTACCTGCTGAGTTTCGTACGGTGACTCATTCCCCAAAAGAAGGGCCCGGGTGGCTTCTTGCAGAGCAGTGCAGATGTGAAACCCTCTGGGCTGTCGCTTCGCCCTCGTCCCGACGAAGTCCCGTGCCCATCTCTCCTCTGCTTCTGCGCCCGTCACCGACCACCTCCGGGCCGATGCTCTGGCACGGCATGTCTCCGCAGGAACACGCAGCTCCGCAGGGCTGTGGCTCAGCAGCGATGGACCGGCGGCGTCCCACGGGGCCTGCACGGCCGAGGACAGAGCCCAGCCGCAGCTCGGTGGCTGTCACGGGGGGAGAGGGCATCGGAAGCGTGCCGGCGGCAGCGTGGTCGACAGCTGGGCGGCAAGGGGCTGCTCACGCGAGGCCTTTGCCTCCTGGGGGGCACAGCCCTGCCAGCTGGCGTTGGACCCACGTGTGCCTCAAGGGGGATTTCTCACTGCATGTACTGGGCTTTATTTCACCGGTATTAGTTATTTATTTGTCTTAAAGTAGCATCCAGAAAGGGACTGGAGCTCCAGAGGGACAAATACTGTGAAAATGCTCAGAAAGCGAGAGTCTCCGTCGCACAGAGGCAGTGGGACTGGGGCAGCGCCGTAGCAAGGGATGTTAATGCACTGTCATACACGAGGGAGAGGCCACAGAACAGGGTGACCAAGTTGTACAGTCCAACAGTACCCAAAGGATAGTCTAATGTCTGTCTTTTCCCCTTTCTTTTTCCTCTTTCCGCTGGTGATCTGTGCTGTGGAACTGCTTGCTCCTCCGTTTTCCCAAGTTTTGCAGTTGGAACAACAGTTAGCTGTGGAAACTAACATGATACCAGCCACCAAAGCCTGGAAATACGGATCTACTCTGTCTTGTTGAGGTGCTCATAGCACAACCATCTCTATGATCTCTACTTCACCGGTTATTTGCTACCTGTTATTTACTGTTCCCCAAAGCTGGTCAGAATTTTTCAGATCAAGAAGTGTATTTTGGTGGGTTCGGAATATTTTCTATGGGAAATGTCGATGAGAAAACCCCATGTTGTCTTAGCGGGTTTGAACGCAGCTTGGCATTTCTTCAGGAAGCCCTTAGCACTGCCTGGCCAGGAGACAGCCAACACTTCCCTTTCGGCTGAACTTTTCAATGTGGTGCAAAGGCAAAATGAAAAAGTTCTGGAATTTCTTATCCTGTGAAGAATCTGTAGGTTTTTGTTCAATATGGACTGACACCTGGTTCAAATGTTGCGGTTTCCCATAGGGTGGGAATTGTGTTTTTTGGATAACTGTTCTATTCCCATATGTCCTGTGAGGGAGATGTTTAAGACCTGAACTTCCAGAGATGGTACCAAAGGCAGAGTCTCCTCGCTCGCAGAGGGGCTGTGCCCCGGTACACCCCACCACCCCTCCAAGCCCTCTCCCAGCTGGGTGCCATGGGGCATGTGCGGGGGGAGGGAGATGAAAGCACATAATGGATCAGGTAATAAAGGTAGTAAAATCGTGATAGATCGCGGCAGTAAAACTTGCATTTATAGCTCATCCTGTGTGGTGGCTGAATCATGCTGCTAAGGCACTGGAGCGTTTACATCTGAAAACACTCGTGCATGTTGGTGGGGCGGTTCCTCTGGTGCCAGCAAGTGCAGCCCCGCGGTGGGGCGGGCGCCGGACGGCGGGGAGCGGGGAGGGCAGCACCCCTGTGGATGTCACGACTTGGTCTCCAAGTCTTGATTTTGGAAGTGGTCACCTGCGAAGGTCACGCGCGGATGAGGAAGGGGACCGAGCCCGGATGCGGTCACGCTCTCGGCCTGGTTTGGGGCAGGCAGGCTCTGAGTCTCCCACCCTTTACATTTGCCTCTGATAGCAGCTGCCCCCAGCACCCGCAGCCGCTCGTGGCAGTGAGCGACGCTCACGGGGGAGCACCGCAGCCCCTGCCCGTCCCGGGTCGGCAGCCGAGCCACGGGCAGCCGGCAGCTCGGCCGCTCACATGCAGGGACCAGCCCGGCCCCGGGGCACGGTGAGATCGGCTTCACTTCAGCAAAAGCCGAGCGCAACCTGCCGCTCACACCGAGGAATCTTTGGCACAAGGATGTGGGTAGAAAACCCACAGGAGTGTCAAAGCCATGGACAGTCTCCAAAGTGAGAGCGGTGTTTGATGGGGGAGAATATGCTTTGGAAAATTTACTTGATCCTTGTTTGGAAGCAGCACTGAGAAGAACGCTGAGCCCTTCGCAGACGCACACATGCTGCCTTCAGGATTTCTGTACAAAGCAAAGCACTGGAAACATGTTGTCATCCGCCTCCTCCCTCTCATTCCTGGCAATTGAGTAAATATCCAAGGAGCTGCTTAGATCAGAGCTCAGGAAAGCCGCCACCCCAGCCCGGCACCAGCGGCAGGGCCACCGCCGGCGCTCGGGCCCGGCTGGCAGGCGGGTGGGCACAGCGGGTCCCGTCTCCTGCCTCCCACCAAGGGCATGGCGGCGGAGGGCCTCCTTGTTCCCTGGGGAGGGACTGGGCAATGAACGGGTGCCACGGGCGAGCTCAGCACTTATCTGGGTCATTCGCCACTTGCCAGGAGTGCTGGTTTCTTCTCTCCCTTAACCAACACTGAAAGCCAAGGACTAGACATGGCACAGCTAGTGTTGTTTTAGCATCCCTCTTTCTTAAAAAAATAATTAAAAAAAAATAAAAAAGAAAATCTGGACAACTTCCCAGATTGTACATCTGTCCGTATAATTTACACCACGAGGATGAGGAAGTGAGGAGGGCTGTAAACTCTTTCCATCTGTGCAATGTGTGTGATGATTTTTCCATTCCTTACTCGCCTCCCCCATTGAAAAACCCTGGCCTTGCGGAGGGTTTGCCCGCCAGCGGGCAGCCCCCGCCTGCCAGGGCGCCTGCGTGCCGCGGGTGGTCTGTCTGCCAGACCCCGACTCCCCTCGCCCCTTCCTCTGGCAGGGCTTCCTTGAGCGGCTCCCGCCGTGCCGCGGCCCTCGGGAGCACCCAGCCACCTGCCTGGAAAGGGCAGTCGGCTGAAAATGTTCCCTTATAACTATTTTGACTGAAAAGGGTATTTTTTGACGATGGGGTTCTTTCGCAGGACAGGCTGACGTTGGTAGAGCAGCCCCCTCCAGAAGACTCCAGAAGTCTGGAAGCGCTCCTTCAGGGGAGCTGCTCTGGGGTGCCTCTGTCCCGCCGTTAATGGCGTTCCCCCTGCCAGCATGGCTCCCCCGCAGGCTGTGCTCGCCCCCTCGCCCACGGGCGCTCGGAGCTGCTAGCCGTGCCGGCCGCAGAGCCGCAGGGCACCGGCACCAGCACAGCGAGGGAGAGGAGCCGGAGAGGGCTGAAGGCAAGGCCCACGGCATCGCGGCAGCGTCCCGGCCTGCAGGCAGCTCGGCGTGAACACCTCGGGTCCGCTCCCCTTTTGGCCTCTGCGAAGCACGGCTGGCTCCTGGCCCGGGGTCCCCGGAGGCTCCTGGTGCGAACCCCACAGCCCCTGTGCCGGCATCCCCCCGGCCCCACAGGGGCCTCCCCGAGGGCTCAGGTTCCTCCTCCGTGGGGAGTTCGGGGCCGGGAGAGGAGAGCTGAGCCCACCCTGGGCCGCGGCTCCTCTCCTGGCCCCTTAACTGGGCCGCCATGAGAAAGATTCGCTGGTTCACCGAGGGTGGGGAAGCGACTTGTTAGGCCGGGTTTCAAACTGATCGGTGGTGTAAAAGTTTTTGTCCTTCTCGCAGCGGGATTTCCTTGGGGAAAAGCCTGTGCTCCTGGCAGCGGGCACGTGAACTGTCAGCATGAAGCGGGACCCGCTGGACCCGTCCGCGGGGCGGGTGGGCTCAGTTCCGAGCTCAGCTCCCCGTGGGAGGCAGGATTCGCTAAACTCAGCCTGCTCTGCTGAGCTAGCCAGCGTGGGATAGACGTGCAGATACCAATATAGGCTGAGTGGGTGGTGAGCGGGGACCTCGTGTACTGCAGAACTGGAGGGCTTTTGCAGCTCTATCAGACGAAGAGATGAATGAAGGAGCGGGATGTTGTCACCTTCCAGCACCCACTCGCTCCCTGGCACACCAACAGAAGTCGAATTTCTTTCAAATTTCCCGTGAATCACTCCCAGGCACGCCGGTGGGTTCAGGGGGTTCCTCTGGGGCTGCTGGGGGCCCCGCGCCCCAGCCTGTGCCGGGACACCCTGGGACCGGCTGTGCCCCGCCAGTGCTTGCGGCATCCTCACAGCACCGACGGCAGCTCAGGGCCCTTGTGTCAGGGGTGTGAGGACGGGGGTTGACAGGCCTTTGCAGTGGCCCCGGTCCTGCCCCTCGTCCCCGTCCCACTGCCCAGCACAGATGATCCACGCTCACCCCCGGACTGCAGGGACAGCTGCAAAAATAAACCCCGGCGATGCCATCTCAGCCTTCTCCTGGGCGTTTCGTGCCTGCATGGGGACCCCTTCCAGGAGGCGTAAAATGAGGGCTCTGTTCGTGGTTCCAGGAAAAGGCTGGTGCCTTCCGTCTCAGCAAGACGGCTCCCTGGCACCAGCGTGTCCCTGGTTTGCAGCTCTGTGCAGGGAGCAGACAGACAATATTTGTCCTTCCAGGTGCTCTCCGGCAAGCTCTGCGTAACCCTTCCCTTGCAGCTGCCCCACAGTGTCCCCGCCTGCAGGACAGCCATTGCCCTCAGCGGCAGGCACTGGCGTGGGTGCCCAGAGCACTCGTTTGCCAGAGCATGCTGGCAGCGGGAGCAGCACCGATGTGGTTAAGAAATACTAATAAACTTTCTAGGCTAGGCACTCAGGCAGGCACTTCCTCCGTCTTGACATTAAATTCCTATTGGTGTGACTCATTAGCTATTTATTTATTTAAAGCCACTGAGCTATTTGCAATATTTTTAAAAAGCAAACACAGTGTGTGGGCAGGGGAGCTGTTCTGCCTAAATGTTCGTCTCAGTGACACTGATGATAACTTATCAGAATAAATAAGGAATCTTCCAATCATTTTTTTTTTTACCGGGAGAGTGTCTAGTGTGTTCTGTAGGAAAAAGTCACAATGTCTCCTTCTTAGAAACTTTTTACCAGCCTGTGTGTTACATCCAGGTTATACCCCTCTGTGGGTAGCTGCCTGCATATTCTCCGCAGCCCCAATTAAAAATGGAATACATCGTCCCCGCGCTCCTCCCGTGAAACCCTCGTAGCTCTGCTGGGTCCCTCCTAGCGCAGCCGCCTCGGCAGGGCTGGGTTGGAAGCAGGTGCCATAAAGGTCTGTGAGGACCTGGGCTCATGACGGGTCTTCAGGGAGCCTGCACGGCCGTGCTGTGAGAACAAACTTTTGGAATTCGGACATTTTATTTCCTTTCCATGCCAGCAGCAATCTTCCAAGATCGCATACCAACCTGGGAGGCCTGGAGGTGTGCGAAAGCTCAGATCAAGCACGGGAACCTGAAAAATCAAACACTTTGCATCCTCTTGTGTTTTTAAGTTATCTCGTTTTTATATAACCCAGCTTGGTACAAATCCAGGAAAAAATTCTGCTACCATTATTTCCAGGGAAAACATGGCCTTTCTGCCATTTTGAAGTTTAAAATTTCACTTCTAAACCAGCAGTGTCTTAAAATCTTCAAAGATAGTGAACTCATCCATGCAACAAAAACCCAGGAGCAGTTTCATTCACCAAATCTTCTAAAGCGTTCCTTTAGAAATACCAGGAATCCCAGAGAGAGATCTTGCCCAGGAGGCTGTGTCCTGCTCAGCAGAGCAGCCACGAGGGGCGTCAGGACCGCGCAGGCGGGTGGCCCGTGGCACAGGCAGGTGGCCCGTGACACATGTGGGTGTCCCATGGCACTGCCATGCTGCGTGTGCTACTGGTGCTGTACCTGCTCCTTGGGCAACTCCATCAAAGAGGAGAGCAGGTCCACAAGTGTCCAAAACGGATTCTTATTGTTCAGCTTTGTTTTTCACTTTAGTTCTCAAAATTTTCAGTATTCCCCCTACGGCCACACTCTTCACACATTTCTGTGAAAGAGCAAAGGGAAGGGTGCTGAGCTCACCCAAGCAGACATGTCCTCAACCGTCTGCTGGTGGCCACTGCTGTGGGCACACCGTTCCCTCCCGCACAGCCCGGGGGTAGAAGTTAAACCCCCAGGCCGCCACTTTCTGACAGGTCTGGATTATTTTTCAGGTGGATGTTTCGTGCCCAGGATGCTGCCCGGGGGTCTCCGGCTCTCAGCCGGCGGGCTGTGCTGGCCCTGCGCGTTGGCAGGCTCCGCAGGCACGGGCTGCGTGGGCAGCGGGAGGGAAGGGGAGCGGAGCAGGCGGTGGACGACCTGTGCAGCAGCCGTCGCCCCGGGGCGCCGGCCCTCGGCTGTCCGGCCCCGTCCTGCTGACGCAGCACACCCCGTCTGCTGAACGCTTTGCTTTCATCTCCTTTTCTCCTCTCATGCCGTTTCCCTCGCTGCTGAACAGGACCCGAGGACACGCGTGCGCAGCCCGTGCTGGACCGAAGCACGGGGCTGAGTGCGGGGTGCTGCGGGGGCAGCGGCGGTGCTGGGGGCGGAGAGGGGGGCTGCGCTTTCCTCCTCTTGCTTCTCTTCCAACTACCCCCATAATTGCCTCCGATGGCAAAAAAGCCGTCCTGCCACAGTGCTTGTACGAAAAGTCGACTGTTTTTATCTTCAAACTCAGATTAAAAAAAAAAGTGGATATAATGTCTCACAGAATGCCTCCCTTTGTAAATCTCCTGCCTGGTGCACCAGTCACATCATGTTATATTACGCTTTGAAACATAACATGATGTGACTGATGCAACGTATGACGGATGGTGTATCAGCCAGGAAATGTAAAAGGACCCAATTTTCTAAAGAGCATTGTTACAGAAACAAACAAGATGCCCTTTTAACTTGTATTGATTGATTGCTAAAGAATAAGCTCTGCTCTTACTTTTGCAAGTGGTATAATGAGTTGTTAGAGCTACCTGGAGGGGCAAGAGGCAAATGGGCACCGCTTCCTCCTGCCGGGAGGCGGAGGAGGAGGGGGACACGCGGGAGCAGGTGGGAGGTGGGTCGGTGCCCCCGGTCCCCGCAGCGGGCACCCGGGGAAGGTCCGTGCCCGGGAGCATCCCCGCTGGTGGCAGCGGAGGGGCTGGCAGGCCCGCAGCCACCTTGGCGTTTTCGGGTCGCCCGAGCATGAACCGCTGGAAAAGCAGTTTCCTGGTGGGCTTCCACCGCCGGCACCAGCGCGCTGGCTCAGGCACCCTTCACCGTGACGCTCCCAGCGCGCTGGCCCTGGAGCAGCAAACTGCATCTTGCCCAGGGTCCCACCACGGCCGGAGGGGAGAGCGTCATCGCTCGGGTTTCGGCAGCTCTTTGCATAACGGTTGCTCTTGACCCCCCCCCCCCCCGCCTTTTTTCTTTTGATTAGCAGCTAAAAATCACAGATATGTCTGGCAGGACAATGCCTTTGACAGCAAAGGGAATATTAGGGTCAAGCTTTATTAAGAAAGAAGCTATTGAAATGACATACTCAAACATATTGCTATTAGGGACTTGAAGAGTATTTGCCTCATTAATGTAAAAGGTAGCTAGCAATCTTCTTGATCAACAGTGGCAATTTATTTTAAAGTGTCCATTTTCTGGATGTCAGAGGAAGACTTTTATTTATAATCTTATTTTCAATTTCCACAAAGAACACTTCACTCATACTCCGTGCAGGTTTTTTTTGCAGACAATAACCGATTATAAAACTGTGCTCTCCCCCCCCACACACATCCCCCTTGTAGTAGTGTTGACATATGGAAATGAATCAAAATGTAATAGGCATAATTACAAGCATTGTGTGCAGGCTACAATTAGTGTCTCTTCAAAGCAGACTTGTAATCAAAAGACACCAATAGAAGAGGGGAAGAAGCGAGCGGACGGCTCCCGGGATGAGCCGGGGCGCATGGGTTTCCTGGCGGTGGGCGAGCTCGGCCGTGGGACGGGCGGCAGCGGCTCCGGGAGCCCCAGTCAGTGTGGGCTGGGGTGGCACAGACGGACTTTCTTCCAAAGCCGAGGGCTGTAGAGAGGCGTGCGGCGATTTCATGCGAAAAAGAGGGGAAAAATATTTCAGCGTCACATTTCAAATGCAATATTGAAATTTTTCAAAGAAATTAAAATAATTGGAATGACTTTCAAAATTTTTTTTACTGCAGTCAAAACAAAATCGAAATAATATTAAAAATGAAATAGTAACTTTCTGCACAAACAGTTGCTCTGTTCATCTTGGAATTAGCTTGTTAGATGCTTCCAATCCACCAATGGTCAAAAATTATTTGTATTTTATTTTGGCGTGCGTTTCGTGAACTGGAGAATATATTATTCGCACGGCTTTAAGCATATGATACAATTTGAGTGTAAGCAAAATCCCATTACTTTGTATTCCTTCAAACTCTGGTAAAGGTGGCGGATCTAAACACAGCTGGTTGACAGTTTTGCAATTCAATTTTTACCTGTCAGAAATGTATCAAACTGAAACTGTTTTTGCAGGAACATTTCTATGTTAATAAGTTTTTGCTTTGAAATAAACCCCCCACCTTTTAACAAGGTTAAAGCATTATCTGTTGGCCTTATTGGAAGGGACTGCTGGATTTTCATTTTCAAATTCATTTGGTTCCCTAATAGTTTTTAAAAATCAAAGTCGGAATGAAAATTTTTTAGGCCATTATTCACCTGACTGTTTTTATTGACCCAAACCACACTTCTTTTTTCCCGGGAAGTTGTTGAGGAGGATTTGTTCAGATCGGGCGCACGAGCACCGGGACCTCGCTACGGGGCAGCAGCAAACGCTCTGGCAGTTGTTGTCCCAGCCGGCCCGTGGGCCGGGGTGCGCGGCGCGGAAACACCTCGTGCCCCGAGCGCGTGCGCCTGCCAAGAGGCTGCTGCCTGCCCGGAAAAACCCCGACAGGAGGGGGGTGTGCGGGGCCCCGGCATCTTTTGGCACTCGCTGCCACCAGCCATGCTCGGGGGTCGCTCGGGGCAGAGCCCACCCCACCGGCACCAGCACCGGCTGGGGAAGACCTCGCGCCCCGGGGAGGCGGAGGGGGAGACGGCGGGGCGCGGGGCGCTGGGCGCGGGGCGCTGGCTTTGCTGGTGCCGCAGCCCCGCCGGGAGGGCGGTCGGTCCCAGGGGACGGCTGCTTGGAGCAGGAGCGGCTCCTCCAAAGTCAGCAGAGGGATGCTGGTGTCGGCCAGGGAAGGATCAGTCCCTTCACCAGCGGGTCTGTGTACGAGGACTTCTATTTGTTTGCAGGAGCCAGATGGTTAAAGAAGAGAGTGACATAATTGCAAGAGCAGGAGCCGTGAAAGGAGAGGGGGAGAGAAAGTCACTGTGGGAAGCGAGACCCGAGGAGCACGGCCTCGTGCACCCCGCGCCGCAGAGCGGCGTCAGCAGCGGAGGGGCTCGGCAGCGCCGGGGCGTGCCGGTGCTTCGGCTCCGCCGCCCGCAGGGATTCATCCCGGCTGCTCTGGGGCGTCGCTCCTGCATTTAGACGCCCTTCCTCCCTGACTTCGGATGCACAGAAAAAACGAAGTGCAGGAGATACTAACGCAGGAAAAGTTACGAGGACAGAAGTGGTGGGCATGACCTTGTCGTAGACATGAAGTTCATGATCTTAAGCAGCTCTCCATTTATTAATGGAGGAGCCGTTTATTAACCTCCTAAATTCAGTTATGCTGGCATAAATCTGAAGTAACCCCACTGAGTATGGATTTATACCGGCGTAACTGAGGGGAGAGCCTGGCCGGCATCTTTGTCCGTGGCTACGGGAACGGCAGGACGGGATGTCTCCCTGTTGTACCGGGGGCTGGTGAGGAGGCGTTAAATATCAGCAGCAAAGTTAAGTTTAAAACAGCAGTTCAATTTCTGCAAAGCCAAGTGTCCAGGAACACAAATGCTTCCCACGTACTGCGCTTCCGCAGAGCCCGAAGCTCAGCTCGCCTTCAGCTGAGGAGAAGTGCGAGGCAGGAGAGCATCTGCAGGTCCTCCCCGGTGGCAGCCACACCTTTGCTCCAGCAAGGTCTGGCAGGAGGGCTGCTCCCTCCCGGGGCTCCCCGTGCCGCGCCGGCGCTGCCGTGCTCTCGGCACCCTCCTCGCCCGCCGTAGCAGCTCCCCCTCTGCAGCCGCTGTAGCCCGGAGCCCACAGCCCTGCGCTAAGGGGATGGCGAAACTCCATCTTGATGGTCGGTTGTGGGAACAAGGTTATGCGCAGTTCTGGGCAATTAAGCAGGGAAGAAATTCATCACCAGCTAAGCAAATCCATCCGTTTAACCTCAGCTAAAGCCTCAGGTCTTCTTCCTGCATGGAAGTGTGGATTTTAAACTGGCAGAACATACCTGTTGTGTTTTATTCTCCCAGTCCTAGTGTTTAATACAGGCTGCCAAGCAAAAGCAATGCTGAAGATGCTGGAGAGGAGGAGAAATTTTCTTCTGAAATATTAACAGTTCCTTTGGGCTTTTGAAGGAGATGAAGAGGAAACATGAATCTGAGTTTGGAATTACATTTTAAGCCTTCCTGTAGCCTTTTAAAATATCAGAAGGAGTAAGAGCCTGCTATCCTAACCATCGAAACCGGGCACAACCTCCTCTTTAAACGTGTATAAAAAATACTCCGTGGCTTACTGCTGCCTTCCCTTATCTGTCTGCTATTCTGAGGCTGACTCCATCTTTGGCGTGCTGTGGTTCCTTTCACAGCCCGCAAGAATAGCGAGGCTCTCGCTATTCCCGTCACGCGCTGCGCGGGTCGCCTGGCCCCGCTCTTATCAGCAGAAGGCACATGGAGCGCTGGGGGATGCCCTGCGTCCGTGTGTGCTGGTTCCAGAGCCATCTCCGGCATCGGGCACAGGGCGAGCCACCGCCATGACCTTGAGGGTCTGTTTTTTTCCCCTTTTCGGAGAAAGCAGGATCTTAGCAGACTGGAGCTGAATAGACCTTGGCAACTCCTGCGGGAAAACTTCTTTGAAGCTGTTCTATAGATGCAGTAAAAGACTTTGCATGGGGCATTTGTGTGCAGGTTTCCCGGGGAAGCTGGGCCGCTCACGGGGAGGGCAAACTCCAGCAAATTCCTGTTTTGGTTGTAGCTGCCCCCGGCAGCGAGCTCTCCCCAAGCCCGGGAGAGCCCGCGCTGAGCCAAACCGCTGCTGCCCGGGGGCTCCCGGGCGCAACCCTCGGCGGGGCCAGGGCCGGGAGAGGCACCAGCAGAGCCCATGCCCAGAGCCCGGGGGGCACGGGCAGAGCTCTCTGCCGCCTGGGAGCCCTGGGAGTCCTCGCGCTCTGCACCCAGCTGCCCGGGGCTCATCTGCTCCCGGGGGCACCCGCCGGCTTCCCACACGCCCCAGCCCGCTTCCCTGCCGCCCACAGGAAGTCCCACCAGGGTCCCACCAGGGTCCCACCAGGGTCCCAGCGCGCCGCTGGGCGCGCGGCGGCAGCGCTGCCGGAGCCCTGCCTGCCGGGCTCCCACACCTCCTCCCCAACGACCTGCGATTGCTGCGACTTTTATGAAGCCTGGTGCCATTGCGCATAAATAGTGTACATTGGGGCATTAATATCGTGGTGAAATAACCCTATAATAGCATAATTAGTGGCTCTATTATTTCAGTGTCCTGCAGAAACACATCTGAAGATGCGTTAATAAAACCGGAGGACAAACATGCCTAGTCTCACGGGAGCATCCCCTCCCACACCACGGTTTCATGATCCACTACAGAAATAACTATGTGCCCATCTGTGACAGCCAGTGAACACTACATGTAAGAAGCATTTTCCTGACGAATTAGTGGGCTTCTGAATAAAGAAACACTCCTCCCCCCGCACACCTACACACTCCTGTGCACGCCTGCTCTCCTGCCACCCGCAGCAGAGTGTACCCACCTGGATGCACACACGCGCCCACCTGGATGCACACACGCGCCCACCTGGATGCACACACGCGCGCACACATGCACACGCACACGCACGCACACACGCACACACAGCCAGCCCTCCCAGGCTCCCTGTTCTGCCTTCTCCCAGTCTGATGCCTGGAGGTGCCGAGCATCGTGCCTGGGGAGGAGTGGGCATTCAGCACCTCTGACAAGCACGCCCACGCGCTCCCACTGCCCATATGGTTTTTGCGCACGTACTTTTATCTGAACTTGCTTAGGAAGCATTTTTTTCTTCAGACCATTGTGGGAAAATTTATTGCCGCCTGTGATTTTTTTAGCTTTTTTTTTCCTCCTGTCATTGTCTTCTCCAACTCCGCTGGAAACTGTAGTTGAAAATAGGCTGCAAAGCACCGCTGTGGCCCTCTCCCCCAGGAATGAGTGTCCACAGCTCTTTTCTGCTGCCTGCTACAGGGGGAATCTCCAATAATCCATGCCACCCTTGACGCTTTACACAGCCCTGTACGTAAAATACTCCAAGACCCTCAGAAAATCCCTCTCCACACTCAGCAGAGACCAAAAAGCGAAGCTCGTCCCTCCCCTCTTAACTTGACTCCGCACCATACGTTCCAGTATCACCCCTGGGCAAAGGGGCTGCACGGCCCTGCCGGCTTCCTACCCGCGCTGCGGGGAAGACTCGCCGGTGCGAGTCCAAACCCAGCGGTATCCTACCCGCAGGCCCCGTGTTCTCTTTATTTTTAGGATTCAGTTCCCCCCGACAGGCTGTGTCCTACTAACAGGCTTTCCCTCTCTCCTTCCTTCTCTCACGTTTTTAATTCCAGGTAAACGACAGCATTTCTATTCTCTGTTAATTTTATAATTGTGAAATACGTCTCCTCTGGACTGGAGGCAAACCTTGCATTTCTAAATTTTCTTCAAGACACCTCTAGGATGATTTGCATCAGTTGCAAAGCATCATTTTTTTTGGTTTTCTGCACGTCTGTGTGTCCAAGGTCAAAAGGGATTTCAGACCAAGCAATTTGCCCTGCACAGCCCAGTCTGTGCATCTCTACAAACCCAGTAGCTTCGGTTAGAGCAGAGCCCGGCCGCGGGCTTTGCTGCGGCGGGGGCCGAGCCCCGGGGAGGCACCGGCACCCCAGGGAGCAGGGACCCCCGGGGTCCCTCGGGTCCCACCGCCCGACCCGCCACGCATGCAGGCATGGAGTTTCCTGCAGAAATTGCACTCAGTTATATGATTTGGGAAGAAATCTAATCTTGTCTTAATTTTCTTAAATGGTATAAATTTCTAAAGAAAAGACATTTGAAAGCGAAATATCAAAACGTGACATTTGGGAAATGCTAAGAAGAACATTGTTGTGTTACTGAGATACTCTGTTTCAATTTCCTTTGAAATTAAACTTTGTCAACATCGCGTGCTGCCATGGGAAGTTCGTTCCCATAAAACAGCAGTTTCCAAAGAAATGGCTGCTGGCTTTAAAATTTTTGACTAGCAGCAGCAAAAGGACCCGAAAGGGGACGGTGGAAGCTGGAGGTGCACACAGCGGTCCGTATTCTGAATGCACATTTGCAGGCGGCGCGGCGTGGCGCGGCGCGGCTTCGGCCCCGAGCAGCCTCTCGCCGCGCCGGTCACGTCTCCCACGGCCGTGGCAGGCGCGGGTGCATGGAAGAAAGCACTGCTTCAGGAAAAGCAGCTTTGGCAGAAAGATGGACCAGGAATTTGGGCTCCAGGATACAGCACAAATTCAGGCAGCCTCCAAGGATATTTCAGTTTACATTAAATGTTCACGACGACAGTGGGTTTTGCGAGCTTTGTTTCACATTACTTAACAAAGCCAATGTAAATCTGTAGATTTTAACTTCTCCGTTGTGGATCAGAAGAGTCTTAAACCAGGCATAAGTACACAGTCTGGTTGTAATTGCTCTGGCCTAGTTAACCACGGCACAGAACAAAATAAATGGGGCTCCATTTATGTACACGGCATTCCTGTGATTTGCATTTAGTACGCCATTAATATTTAAAATAATAACCATGCCCTGTAGCCTGTTTTAAATCCTGCCGCTCCGGCCCAGGTGTCACCAAACCTCTCTATTTGCCTGGAGAGCCTGAGCGCCGCTCGGCCAGCCCCCCGCGAGGGCGAGCCCCACGGCGCGGGCGCGTGGGGATGGCACTGCCTAAGGGTGATCCCCGGGCAGACGCTCCCGTCCCGCTGAGTAAATTGACTCATTCCTGCCTTTCTCCTCGTTTCACTTACAAGCACAGGTCCTGCTTGCTCACGACGCGGGCACGGGTCCGAAGGCCAAGCTGTGCCCAGCTCCGTGTTTCCAGCCAGACCCAGCACTCGCAGGGATGAATCTGAATTTATTCCCTGGTCTCCAGAACTCGCGACACGGTTCTGCAGTTCGCTTCCCCTGCGTGTGTGCAGTGACCACAGCAGCAGCAAGGCACGTGCTTAGAATACACTACCAAACCCTAAGATTTTCTTTTCCTTCCAGTTATTTATGCAAGTTAATTGATTATTTTGTAGTTGTTGCTTCTTTGCAGCAGGAAGAGAAGCTGAGCTGGCACGAGAGCAGCTCGTATTCAAATGCAGCTTTCCGCAGTCAGCAAAAAGGCGGCAGAAAATTCAGTTAAATCACATATATTGGATAAACGTTCCCTTCTGAAAAAGTTGGTCTCTGCTTTAAAACTGGGTGGCACAACGAGTTGCTATGAAATCATCCCAGGCGTTAGACAGAAAAGAGCATTTCTTGTTTAAGTGTTGATTAAAAAGCAGTATGTTACCGAGAAGCTTCACACCAAACGGGTGACTCTTGTCCCCTGTTGCTTGGTGACTCGCAGGGACTATCGCGATATGCCCGGTGAGTTTTCAGAGTGGTCTCTTCACAGAGCCATTTCCCAGCCCCTGCTCTCTTGGTGGGGTGTTTGCTGCATTTCAGTAAGGCTCTTTAGGGTGAAATTAATTCAGTTTAGCAGCCAACAGGCTCCAAACCGATTCATTCTGCAGTCGGGATACTTTATGGCCAAGAAGGATGGTTTTCAGCACACGGTACTGCGCTGACACGTGTGCAGCCGCTGAAAGGAAACCTTGTGGAAAAAACATCCACAAAACTATCCCTTTTCTCTTTGGGAAATAACAGTTATTTGGCTGCTCCAAAGGCTGCCAAAGCCTCGCAGGGAAACTCGGATCACAGCCGTGCCGAGACACAGCCCATGCTCAGCACCGCAGCTCTCTGCCGTCCCGCACTGCGCGGGAACACGCCTGCGCGCTCGCTTTCTGCCTGTCGTCCCGGCTCACCCCGCTGCATCCCCGCTCGTCTTCGTCTTTTTCTTGATAGCAACAGCAGTTAATGGGCAACCACAGGGAGAGGGGGAAAGGCAGCCAAGGGAAAGGAGATGGCCGGGAGCAGCTTGTGAGGGGGACTGCAGGAGGGCGGATGGCAGCACCGTGGACCGCTGATGGAGGGCAGGAGGGAGGGGACAGCGGGGGTACGCCTGCCTCCCCCCTTCCACGGCACTGCCCGGCCTTGCCCCGCGCCTCGCTAAGAGCAAACGCTGCCCTCCCGCTCCGACCGGCCAGCGGCTTGTTCACCATCGCCGCCCGGCGCGCTGGGAGAGCTGTGGGACTCCCCCCGGGACGCCTCGGGATGGAGAGCCCGGAGGGGCCGTGTGCCGGGAGCGGTGCCCGCCGTGGGGCTGGCCCCACGCCCGCGGCGCTGCTCTCGCAGCAGCCGGGGACGGAGGGAGCTGTGCGCCGTGGCCGCGCTCAGGTGGGTCTTTGTGAGCGCAGCCGCCTCCGAAACATGGGCTCAGGGCGACGCTGCGGCTACCACCTCACAGCCCCCACCGCTCTGCACGAGTGCTGCACCAGCACCGCTGCCCTGCGCCCCGCTGCCCTGCGCCTGCGGCTGCCTTCGGGGTGTCGCACAAGCTCCGTGTCTCTGCAGGCCACGACGACTGCTGCAGGCAGACATGCTGACTGCCTGCGAGTCACCCGCGCTCGGAAGTAGGTTTCGATGGCGGCTCTCGGTTCCCCAGCCTGCCCCTCAAATGCTAATGTAGCTTTTGATGTACGTGTCTTCATCCTTCAGCAAAAGCAGGATCCAGCTTTGGACAAACGTAGAACCATGCCGACTACGGTTTTGCAACAGGAGCTCCCGTCTTGTTCCTTGACTTGATACCAACGTTTTGTCATTTTTGAGGAAATAACAAACTTGAAAGTATTCAGCTTTGGTGCAGCAATTGCAGCTTAATTGCACGTCTCCTTCTGCCCACACAAATGCTGAAAAGTGACTTGGCAAACTTTAAAGGCAATCCAGGGACTGAAATGGGAAGACTTGACAAGCCAGCATTCATCAGCTCTGACTAACGCGTCTGTAGTCTCAAACCTGCTGCTGTTCCTGCTTTGGCCTGACATCTTACTGCCCTCAAAGAATTTCTTTTGAGTCTCCATCGGCGGCTGCCGGGTGGCTGTGCCTGAAAGGTCCCCCCAGCATTTACGCTGCCAGGTTACCCACAAACCAGTACAAAACCATTCCTGGGGCAAGGGACGCGTTGGCAGGATTAGAATGGGACGGTTTTGCTGCACGGAGAAGATGGAGGGTGCAGATGCCCTGGAGTGTCACCGGGCTTGATGCTGGTGCTGGTGCTGTTCCAGAGGACGCGGTCGGCAGCACGGCTCCCCCGCCCCACCGCCCGCCGGCTGGAGGGAGCCGCCTCCCCGGGAGACCCCAGTGCGGGCTGGCGGGGGGCAGCGGGCTCAGGGAGCCCCCAGCATCCTCCTCTGTTGGAAACAAGAGCCGCAGCGGGTCCGCAGCTCCCGCGGGGGGACAGGGCAGGGCAAAGGGGAAGAAGAGAGGGAGGCAGCAGTCGCTGTGCCGCAGGAATCGCACTGTCACAGACAACGGGAGAGACGCTCTGGCCATGCTGCTGTGCCGTGTCCCCGGGGCAGGGGCTGCGGGGGCTGCGCTGGCCACCCCGGCATCCTCTGCAGCGCAGGAGGGCTCCTGCGCTCTCCGCTGCTGCTCTGGGCTCAGGAGACCTGTCCCCAAACAGCCTCGCGCTGCGGCCTCGACTCTCCTCCGAAACCTCCCGCTCCTCACGGCCCCTCCACAGCCCACGTCTCCGCAGGGCGTCCTGACACATTCCCCGTGCTATTCTCCATCATGGCCGTAGGCATGCTTGCTTTTACTGTCACCCACTCTTCAGGCTTTTCATGCCGGCGGTGGTCTGAGCAGGCTGCAATAGGTTGAGCAGAGTTTCCATCTCACAGGCCTTGCAGGCAGTCCCGGGCGTGCGATCGCTGGGGACGCGCAGCCCCCGGAGCCGCACCGGACTCACTCCCTGTCCCGTCTGGGGGCCCAGTGCAGCCACAGGCGTGTTTGCCAGCAGAGCTGCCCTTGCTTGTGTTTCCCCAAGCGAAAACTCAGCCAGGACACCGGAGAGGCCTCAGGTCGTGCTGCAGGGACGGCAGCATGGAGGGAATCGCTCTCTTGCTTTGCTTCTCCCAGAGACTGGCTGCCCTGCTCGGCGCGGGGTGAGCGGGTCCTTGCTTCCTTGGCATGCCCACCCAGCTCATGAGGAAAACGCTTTCATGATCCCCCCCAAAAAACATTCATACCCCCAAAATGCTCCTGCCCCACACGAAGGCAAAGGGGAACCGTGCCTGGGGAGTCCCTTCTCGTCTCCAGGGCACTGGGGCTGCCTGGTGTGGGGCAGGCACTGTTCCCAGTACAGGAAGGGTGGGATGCGGGAGGAGAGCTGGGCAGTGCCTGAGGGCAGGGGCAGACGCGATGTGGGTCGCCGTCCCCTCCCAGCCCCGCTGGCACCCACGGGGAAGCCGCCCGGGGCGAAGCGGCGCGCCGGGCGGCGAGTGCTGAGAGGTCCCCTCGAGGAGACGCGGAGAGGAGCGAGCCGAGATTCGCGGTTAGCCCAGAAAGCATGCAAATGGGGTCATGAACCCCCAGAGGAAGAGCGGAGAAGGAGTCAGACAACCACAAAAGATCTTGTGGTTATTTGCGCAGGTTCAGACGCATCTCACAGGGGCCACTACTCGCTCGCTCTCTCCTTCCCCGGGGTGTCTGGCCAAGCAGGCTCCTCGGAGGGTCCGAACGCGGGGAAGGGCGGAGGTGGGATGGAGCAGAGCTGGGAGGGCTGGCCCAAGGGGCAAGGCGCCGAGCCGCGGGCCTCCGGCGGACGCAGAGATGAGTTAATTGCAGACCTCGGCGCGCCTTCCCCGGAGGTTTGTGATCAGCGTGAAGTTAGGGTGCACTTTAATTCGTTATTTTGCTTGAGCTTCTCTGCATGGCTGAGCAGGGGTTTACTGTACACAGCGTACTGCTTATACTTGGCATGGAAAACACTGAGTCTACAGGCTTTTGCAAGTAAAATATTTAAGATTTCTCAGCAAATGGTGCATGCAGCTTTTCAGGAAGGTGTTTTGCTGTTTTCCCCACGATCAGACTCATCTGGCATGTTCGAGCGACGGCTTCATTTATATACAGCATTGGAGAACCGAAGGGAGAGGATGTTCTCTTCTTTCAGAAAAGGCACAATTTACCAAAGGACAGGAATTATGTAAAGCAACGTGATTTACTGACGTCCTGAAGTCTGTAAACAGTGTGAGTTATGCTGCATGGTGCTTTTGAAAAGATAACTGGGAAAGGAGGCCCCTTGCTTCATTTTGTGAATGAGTGACTCTATTGTATAATGTTGGGGTTTATTCCGTTTCATACTGTGTACACAGTACTTACTGCGCGCTTGTAAATGAGCAACTGAGGAAATAGATCTTTGCTGGAGGCAATTGCTTTCCCAATGGTGATAGAAAACATCATGCGTGGCAGACTTAGAGGTTATTATTTTAATACCTTTCTTCTCGTTGTGGAGCAGCGTGCCCGCGTGCTCCGGCAGGCACCCCGGGCCGCCCCTCCCTCCCCACCACGCCAGCTACTGTCGGGCCGGGCTCTCGCCGTGGGTGCAGGATCCCCCGTCAGCCCCAATGCCGTGACCGTGCCGTAGAGCCCGGCTGAGCCAAACCCTTGTCTTGCCTCCACTGCAGCAAGGAGGCTGTTCGGGATCCTTTCTCCCTCCTGCCCTGGCCCTGATTGCTGCACCCTCAGCCTCTGCCCTGGGGCCCGTCCGCCCGGTCCCTGCTCCCCTGCTCCTCCGTTCCTCCAGCCGTCCCCTCCTCGCAAGGAACAGCCGCCCGCCACCCCCTCCCACAGGCCTGAGCGAAAATTCAACTTCGTGAAAAAGCGTTGAGGTTTTGCGTGCCTTCTGCATGAGACTCAAAATACAATTTTCCAGGAGAAATCTGGCGGGATGAGCTAAACGTATGGGGGACAGGGTGGATTTAGGGGCCAGTGTGAGAACAGCCACATCTTAGAAGAGCAAAATAGGTTGATCGGAGAGACCAGGCACTTGGACCACGTACCTGAGGGCTGGTCGGACCGTACGTTGCTGACAGGTTTCCCGTGCTCACCTTTACTTTCAGTAGAAATTCCAGCCGGCACCGCAGAGCTCCCTCTGAGGGCGCTCCGTCTAGATCAGCGCACCGCGTTAGCGCTGCGGTCTCCTGTTTTCTAACCCACAGAGGGTCAGCTGAGAAACTCCTGAACAACGGGAACTCCTCTGCTCCCGCAGCCCTGAAGGACCGCCTCTGCCAGTGTGGTCCGTCCCGGGGGTCCCTGGGGTCCCGGGACGGACCGTCCCTCACAGATGATGCTCTGGGGCACCCCCCCGCCCCAGCCCGTCCCTGCGTGGGGGTGTTGCTTTGCAGCCTGCAGCCCCTTTGAGCAGGCCCTGCTCGGCGAGGTGGCACTTTGCACCCCGCTTGCGATGCGCGGCGCGTGGCACCGCTCTCCAGTTAGCTCTGCAGAGGGAGAGATGCGATACAGCGAGGAAGGCGGGTGCCGGGAACGTAGCCGCGCTTCGGGGACCGTGCACCGGCTGCCGCTCCTTCGCAGGAGTGCTCCAGGAGCAGGGGAGGACACGCCGGCGTCCCCCGCTCTGCCCCCGCTGCCGAAGGCGTCTGCGGGGACACTGCAAGGCTGCCCGCGCCACGCGGAGCACACCCGCGGGCGACAGCGCCGCAGCCCTCGCCAGCAGGGCTGCGGCCGTAACCACGAGGCGGCCGCTGGCCGCCGTCCCAGGCGCGAGGCTCTTGGCAGGGCCGGTGGCCGGGGCGGGCGGAGGGCTGGCAGCCGGCTCGTGCCTGGAGAGCCGCTGCCTCGGTTTTCCAAGACTCCCTGTTTATTTGTTCTACAACAGCTTGAAACCAAATAGGGTTAATAGCCCTCCTTGTGTCCTAGTGAGATGAAACTACCATTGGGAGACCCAGGACAATTTTTATATAGGATTAGAAAACAAAAATCAATATTTAATTATCTGTAAGCTTTTTGTGTCACTGCATCCTTAGCTTGCTAACTGTGAGTGCCGGCTGCCATGGAGAAAGTAAGTCATTAAAGGTGCAGTATCTTTTACTGGCCTTTTATGGGCCTGCAGTAAATAGAGTACATTATCACTTCTCACACACCGGTATTGTTATTTATCTCTACAATCTCTGTTTACCTATATTTATGGTAGATTTCTCCTGTATATTATATGGCTAGGTTAACTTTAATGGGGTTCATTAAAACAGGCACTTAAGAAAACTTTGGAACATCCTCATTTGGACAGACGGCAAGAAACCGAAACAGGGAAAGGAAGAGGCACGGCGCTTTCTGCCAACAAGTCCCCAGCACTCGGGAGGCGAAGGGTGGGTGATGGAAACACCGGCGGCTTCAGGGGTGTTATCTCCAGCCCGAGGCTTTCTGGGACCCACAGCCGCTGGGTCCACCAGCGCGGGTCTGGGGAGGGTCAGCCTGAAGAGCCAGGAGGAGGAGGACGGTCCCTTTGCTGGGTGCCGGGTGCTCGCTCCCAGGATGCTCCCCGTGTCCGGGGAGCCGTGAGCCCGTGGCTCCGAGGGGCTGCTCAGGGTCTCCCCCCTTGTCCCTGTTAGACCTTTCCCCCATAAGCCTGAGCACCTGGCCCCTCCCCGACACCCCGGCGCGGTCCCTGTGGGGCAGCCTCCCACCCCGACACAGCCCCACGGGACAGACGGATGAAGCGCCCAGCGCCGCTCCCCATAGGGAGCCTGTCCTGTGCAGCTCCGCGCGCCCGAGGAGCCTCCAGCGTCCACCTCCATTCCACGGCCCGTCCACCTGCACACACAATTCCATGAAATGCTCGTAGTGATGTTCAAAAGACAATAAATAAATACTCTGGAAAGCGAAACCTTCCCCCACAGGGAGGGGAATTGGCAATTAGCAGATCTTTTTGCTGCAGTAGTTAATTTTTTACAAGCCTCCCTTATTTTCACTGTTTCCCCTGGTTAATAATGACTAGCAGCCGCTTACACCATAAATAAGTTCCACAAATTTCGCAGATGCACCGGGCTGTTTAAGCAGGGAAATTGAGCAGCATATGTCTGAATGGTTAATTGACTTAATTGCTGTTAGTTGGGCTATTAGCACACTTGATCCACCCCAATGACCGCAATACTTTCTTAATGGTGTTCATTTTATTTGGATGCCAAGCTCCAGTTACCATTACAGGGAAATTTCCAATTGCTGATTACCTCATAAATATATAATTGTAGTCATAGGCTAAATAAAGCCAACAGGCATTAATAATGAACAGCGTTTGACTAAAAGCCTTTAAAGGATGATGGAAGTTTCTTTAAAGACCTTAGCTATTCTTGAAATGTAAATAATCTTTCATGCTTCTATTTTTAATGATGCTGCATCCTTTTTCCAGGAGGCATCAAGCACCAAGAGAGGTAAAGTTGCATCAGGTAATGTCCAGAGAAAATGATACAGAAAGGAGCCTCCCGCGCTCTCACTATTCCACCCAAAGCATCAGTTCCCGAAGGACGCTGCAATTATTTTGCAGCCAGCCGCCGGTGCGTGAGTGGGTGACCGCTGACACAAGCCTCCCATGCAGGCTGTTTTTTAAAACAATTTTTCCCACTCCCTATCCGCAAGGAAAGAGAAAAGCAAAGCGCCACCGGGCCAAATCCTGCCGTTCTGTGCGCGGGGGGTTCTCAGGGCGGGTGAGGGGGGCGGAGGGCAGGCGCAGGGCGCCGCGTCTCTCCTGATGTCATACACAAGGCTGCCGAAACCGGGTGAGCGTGTCGCCAACTTTCAGTGCTTGTCACGCCGGGAGGGATGGCTGTCACCTCGCTGCCCAGGCCTCCACATTGAAGGCGAGCCCGAGGCTCTCACCCTGTGGCCGGTACCTGGCAGGATGGCCCCAAGAGCAGGGGTGAGCAACTGGGACCCCCGCTCGGGGACCAGCCCGGCTGCAGCCTCGGGTCCAACCACCCGGAAATGGAGTTTAGTCCATCACCAAACAAACAAACACACACACCTACAAGCACAGATCTGCCCTGGAGGGCAACGCTGAGGGCAGATACGAGTTACCCAGAAGATGAACGGCAAAGGAAAAATGGCCTTTTCCAACTCCAGCGTTGTTACCGGCTCTAGAGACAATTTAATTATCCTAGGCTATTCTTAACTGACCTAGTAAAATGAACCTGCCTAGCTCTGTCCACAATAATTACCTACGATTTGCTAATTCATGTGGAGAAGAAATTACTCCGAGATAGTCTGTTAATCTTTGATTCCTAACCATGAGCTCATTTACTCCGGACTTGTTCCCTACCGGCGCCAAACAGAGAGAATCACATTAGTTATTTTCAGCTATTAGGGAACGAGTTATAATTAATGTTGTCTTTGACGATAGCCTGGCTTTACACAGATGCCTCGGCGGTGCTGCCGGGGGCGGGTGGTGTGGCATGGCCACGCCGCTGCCCGGGGCAGGGAAGGCTTTGGCCCCTTGTTTTAGCCCAGGAGCCTTCTGTGCTCACGGGGGTTTGGGCCTCTCCCACGCGCCCTCGCAGCGGGGTCGTTCGCCCTAACGAGCGGGGCCAGCGCGGCGTGGGAGCAAGGCTGCGGCTGCGGTGTGCGTGGGACCGGTCGCCCTCGCTGTGCAGGACGGGGACGGTCCCCACGTCCCCGAGCACCATCCCATCCCTGTGCCCCGTGGCTGGAGGCCACCGCAGAGGCACCACCAGAGCGGTGGGGCTGTGCTGTCCCGGCACTACGTGTTCCGGCGGGCCGCCCCCGCGGGGGGAACGGCGTGGGGGGCTCAGCCGTTGCCCCGCTGAGAAGTCGTTTCCCACTTGCAGCCCTCCGCCCATTTCTATGGGCACTGCTGCGCGGTGGAAAGGCCGTGAACCGTCGGACGTGTGCGGGGACGACTGCTGTGAAGGAAGGAAAAAAACCAGCAGGGAGGAGAAGGCTCTTGCGGGACAGGAGAGCGAAACCGTCGGTGACCGCCCGCCGCACCCCCGCTGCCCTGCCGCCGGCGCCGGGGTCCCTCCGCACGCCAGGGCCACCCCCCGGCCCTTACCCTGCCTCCGCTGGGCTCCCTGGGGAGAAGGGGGGGCTGGAGGCAGCCGAGGTTCCCGGCCCGGGGCCGGCGCACCCCGAGGGCGGCGGATGAGGCTCCTCCCGGGGAGCGGCACCTCCCCGCGGGTGCGATCGCCCGCCCTGCCCCGCGCCCGTGGGGCGCTGCCCACCGGCGTCTCCCTCGGCAGCTCCCCCAGGGTTCCCCCGCTGCCCACCCCGCACTGGCGGAGGTGCGGCTCCTCCCCACCACCCTCCTCCTCCTCCTCCTCCTGCCGCCCCGCGCCCGGCCCCGGCCCGAGCCGGCGGCCACCCCGCGCTGGGACGGAGCGATTCCCGGGGTGAAGCGGGCGGGCGGGCAGACTGCG
Source organism: Phaethon aethereus (assembly GCF_964289735.1). NCBI lineage: Eukaryota > Metazoa > Chordata > Aves > Phaethontiformes > Phaethontidae > Phaethon > Phaethon aethereus. The sequence goes on from NC_138593.1 coordinate 820,685, forward strand.
CTCAAACCCGGGCAAAACGAGCAGCAGATGTCGGTTTCAGCAGAGAAAAGGTCTTGGGATATGAAATAGTTTCACCTGGTGCCTTCATCTTCTGGAAAATCACACGTGCCAATTCCTTTTGAAAATGATCAAAGCCAGGCGCGCTGTTTCCTCCCTCCTTGCCGACCTACTCGAGTCTGTTTTATCAGATGGAGTTTAAAGCAATAGTATGTTTTATTTTAAAACAGACTTAAAAAATATTCCGGCCTTTCGGCTTGACCGTTCAAACCATCTGGTTTCATACATTTCAGATGTTAGCCCGGAGAAACCATGTTAACAATAAGCAAAAGTAGCTAATAATCAGTTTAATACAATGCTGCATAGTACTTATGAAGTTGGCATATCCAAAATTATTACCAGAAGCCCGATCTTAATCCTTTTTAAGTTGGGGGGGAAATGGATCAAAAATTAGAATGATATCAAGCATAAAATAATCTTCTGTCTGTGTTGCACTGATAAAAAATAGAATATATAATTACCATGTAAAAACTGCTTATGTTTGTGATTATATGTTGCTGCCATCTCCAGGTCCTCGCTGTAAATGACTTAATTGGGTTGTCCTGATATATGGATGCAGAGAGCAGGAGCGCGCACCGGGTCTGGCAGTGCCGATCCCTGCACCGGGGCTGCCACCGGCGTGTGCCAGGCTGGGCGCCCACCCGGGGAGCGGGGAGACCTGAGAAGTTCTGAACTTCTGGGACGTGCTGCAGCCTGTCCGAGGGGGCTGCTGCAAGCCCTCCAGGGGCTGGGGTGCTCCCTCCGGCTGGGCTCAGGGCTTCTTTTTCCTCCTCCTTTATAATTGCCCTATTCCCACCACAGATTTTTTTTTCCCCCCTGGCTATTCATGAGAGGAGTGAGCAGAAATTCTGGCAGAACTGGAGACTCTGAAATGAAGGTGGGGCGGACATGGTGCGGGGACCCTGCGGTGCTGGCAATTTTTGAATTTAGAAAGTGCCTGTGCCTGAAGGGCTGTTGAAATCAATAAGGGAACCGGGAGGGAAGGACAAAGGATGGTGATGCCCTGTCTAGACGCTAAGTGTGCTTGAAAATCAAGTCATGGGATTATCTCCACATAAGAGCAGACTGGGCAGACATACAGCAACCAGTGTTCAGGACTGAAAGGCAATGGGAAAAAAACAAACCAACAAAACTCAAAAAGCTGGCAAAACTAAAAGGATGTGGTCCTTTTGTTGCTTTGAATAGCGCTCAGATAGGTAAGTCAGTGCCTATGACAGTAAGACAGGAGACGAAATTTCAGGTATTGGAGAAGCATCCTTCCACCCGCACGCAGGGCTGGCAGCAGCGGGGGAAGCCAGCACGGGCTCCCGCGTCTCTGCTGGGAGAGACGCGTGCGCACGGGTCAGCATCGCCTGCCCGGCCCTGGGAACCGCTCCGGGCAGCCGGACCACACGTCGGCAAACAGCGCCTGAGCATGTGGTGTAACCCCGCAGACATTTCCCCCAGCCTACAGAATAAAGGGAAAGGACACCAAGTCTGGATTTTAGCCATGGGAGAGGGGAGATGCTCGGGCTGGGAGCCGCGGGCAGAGCCTCTGCCGGGGCCGGGGCAGAGCCGGGGAGCACGAGGTTTGCTGGGGTGGCAGTAGGAACGGCGAGATGAAATCTCCTGACCAGAGGAAAGAATCGTCTTTGTGTCTGGGGTAAATAACACCCGAATGCTTGCTAGGTAAAGGAGATACCCCTTCTGCATGGAAGCTCAGATCTGCATCTCCTCGCAAAACAGATAGCCGTGTGTAATAATAAATGTCTGCCCATGGATAGACCATGAATAAATACAACATGTATAATGCACCAGGATTACGTGATTTTTTGTGTATAAAAATGTCTTATTAGCTTTCTGTTTTTTCTCCCACATATCAAATAACAATACCCCACTTACAGCTGAAGTACGCTCCTTTTTACTACCGGCTATATTTATTACAGCTGAGAAAATAGATTTTTTTTCTTTTTTGTTTGGATTTTTTTTTTTATTTGCTAAATTTAGCCATTTTTCTGGCGATGATGTTCAGCAGCATAGAAAATAAGTTCATCATTCTCAAAAGCCTTTGGTGTCATTTAGTGAGGAATTCTTGCTCTGAAAAACATTTGAATGCAAATTATGGCCATTACCACAATTAAATATTTATTTTTGCCCCCAAATGTGAAGATAATTTCATAACCAATTCAGCAAGGTCGGCAGCAGGAGAGGGGAGCGCGACAGACGCTGTACGTGCGGCGTGCGCCGAGCTGCACCATCCTGCGTGCCACGCATCGGCGCCGGGGTGGCTTCTCAGAGCTGCCGCGGCGAACATGCTGGGAGCACACCAGGACGGGCTCCGCTGCGGATAAAGCTGCCGGAGCGTTTTCGGGGCCTGCGGACACCCCCCGCCAGCATCCCCCCTGCTCCAACCCCCGGAGAAGCAGGGGTGCCGGCGGGGGCGGGGAGGTGGTGGCATCAGGGCCGCTGTGTGCTTTGGTGCTTGCCAAATGTACCCATTTCCCGGGTCCCGCCGGGAGGGGTGTCTTGGCTTTGGGTTTTCCCGATGAATGTTTTTCAGTAAGGGCAAACTATGACGAAAAGTCCAGAGAACGTGAAGAAAGTTTGGTATTTGCAAAAACCTCACACTCCAGAGTTCCTGACTTTTTCACTGAAAACCTGAATCTTTTCTTTGAAAAATAGAGAAAAATTTGACAAACCTTCTGAAAATATCCCTTTTCTAGCAACCCTAAGCCATGCCTGCCATCAAAAAAAGTGACACCGTCCTTTTGGAAGAGCTTTGCTCGCCCCGTGTCGGGCGGGATGACACGCGTTGGGCCGAGGCGATTGATGGGTCTGCTCTCAGCACGTTTTTCTGGAGGCTCTTACTGGCCCAAAGTTCTTGGGCAGAGAATTTTTCACAATAGCTTCTAAACCCACAAATCAATAAACGGTGTTTGCTAAACAACCCAGTCAAACGAAGTTATGTTTTGAACCTGAAAAAGTTCCCTCTGCACTTTCTACCATTTACCCAGCGCTAATATTTATCTGGAATTAATTCTGTTCACAACTAAGAGCATTGCCTTTCGGGGAGGAGGATGGCTAGCAGGGTCCTTCACTCCTCCTCTGGGGTGAAAATGTTTTGGATGAACATAATTTGTTCTCTGATTTCCCAGGATCCAGAATCTATTTGATAGTAAAGGTCAGGAGAGTTTTCAGTCATGCAGACAAGCTGCCGAATATAGATGGCCAGAACCACAGGAATATGTAAATACATTGACTTGGACAATTAACATTTAAGCTAAATTAAAACTAGAAGCAGTGAAGACACAAGAGCCAGGGCTGTGCCCGTCATGTCGCTTCAGGCCGGCACAGCACAGCCCGTCCTAATCCTTCGGGCCCATCTGCACTCAGGTTGTTTATCGCCAATAAACCTGTAATTTGGGAAACACCTTTCCCGTGAGTTTCGGCCGCTGTGTTGCAGACTTGTCTGAAGTCCAGAAGAATCTGCTTGCTGCACCCTTCCTCGCCGCGTAACTCCTGTGGCGGCTGAGGCGGCGGGTTCCCGGCACGTCCCGCTGCGCCGGGACCTCACCGTCCCGTCCTCCGTGCCCGTTGCTCTGGAACCTGGAGGTTTTCCAGCGGGGAGGGAGGTCGAGGAAGGAGCCGGTGGGGGTCCGGGCCGCCCTGCTTCGCCCTGCCAGAGCAGCGGAATCTCTTGTGACGACCCTGCCTCCACCCAGGCCCGCGGCTCTGGCATCAGGGGCGGTGGCATCCCGCCTGCCGTCTCCCCTTTCGGCTTGCCTCTTATTACGCTTTTGAATCCGCAGGTCCCCGCGGCAGCTGGACGCCGTTCCCTGCCGTGACTGTATCTGGAAATCCCTCGTTTCCTCTCATTTCTTTAGCAAGCGGGTTTGAACTGGCATCGCTGTTTGTAGTTTTTCCTTACAGCGCTTGTGGGGCTCCGGTCAGAGCGGCAATTGCCCGGCATTTTTGGTTTTGCCATAACACCCCGGGTTGCTGCCATGTTCTTAACACAACCTTGCAACCGGCAGAAAAGGGATGTGCTCCCTAAAACTGCCTGGCCAGCGGCCATCGTCTAGGGGGAATTCCATACGGTGTGAGCGTCTCGTCTATAGCGCTGGGTGAAGGTGGGGCAGAGGGGGCGGGAGTGCCTCTTTAATGAGGGGGGACGTGGGAAGAAGCTTGTGAACGGGCCGGGAGAGCCGCGGGATTAGGACCACCTCGCGCTGAAGGAGCTCTGCAAGCGGAGTCGTTCCTGTGGCGGTAACCGATCCGCCCCCCGGCCCGGAGTCGTGGCGATTAGACGTTAATTGAACACGGTCTCTCGGAGGGGAACGTTTCAGGGTTAAAACGGGGAGGCAAAAGAAACATTAGAGTCGCAGAATAGAGAGGGGCTGTTAATAAAGACGCAAGGGCAGCTGTGCAGCGGACGCGGGGGGTGATATAGGATGTCAAGAGCCGGGGTCCTCTTTCCGCTGAGAGCTGCCTTACCTGCGGCTGTGAGCCTCGGAACCGAGCCCCGGCGCCGCTCGGCTCCGTCGCGCTGCCCGGGGCCGCAATGCAGGGCGGCGGCGGCAGCAGCCCCTGCCCGGCAAGGGGGTCTCCAGGCAGCGCTGCGGTGGAACCTTCTCCGACTGCGGGAGAGCGCGGGGGGAAGAAAGGCTCGTTCATCGCTCCCACCGCACGCGGGACCTTTTGTCTCAGTGACTTGGGACTTCTCTGTCGCGCACGCTGAATCGCTGGGTCAGGAGCGGTGTGACGAGCAGGGCGCTTTCAGGAGGTGGAGGTTGACTGGGGTGCCGTGCGCTCGCCCAGCTGTGGCTGAATTTAACACCGAAGTCGCGACGAGACAATGAGTTTTCTTCGTCACAGCTTTTCAGTTCATTACTCTCCCTCTTTCTTTTCTGCAAATAAGTAAATGCACTTAACAGGTTGCTACAGGTCACCTAAGCTAACTGTCGTGTATGCACTCTTATCCCAGGGTAATTGCAAAGTACTGTTACCGATCTTAAATGTCAAGAAAGTGATTTAAATATAAATTTACATTTCCTGCAAACTAAGAACGCGTAGACAGACAGTTACTGCAGCCCAGCTGATGCACCATAGCCTGCGAAATGTGGTAGTCTGACTGGGATTCCCAACCTGAGTTATGTTTAAACGTACAGGCAATTTCAGAGGAAGATATTGCAGCTTGGAAATCAGCTGTCACCGCTGCTTGCTGCAGGATGGGGCATCACAGCAAGCCTCCACCTCTACCACAAAGGCTCCTCAGACTGTTTAACCTCCCTTTCAGCAAGTACAGGAGGAAGACCACATCTTGCTGGCAGGAGTAGAGGGAGTTACACAAGGCTTTTCAAAAGACGCAGCTTCTCCCCAGCGCTGTGCTGCCCGGAGGTGGCTTGGGGTGGAATGAGCTCGATTTGGACCCTTATGCATGTGTCAGTGCGCTCCCAGCTGCAGCGCGAGTGATGCCGAATCCCCAGCAAACGCCCGTGCCGCATGCACAGCCCAGGCGTCACCTCAGGCATTCCCAGGGATTCGACAGCCGGAAGGGCATCCTGCGAAAACCTTGCCCGCAGACCTCCTGCCAGAAGTGGTGACCCCTCTGTCCATTGTGAACACCCAGCAGCCACAGCAAGAGACGCGACCGGTGCCTGCAGACGTCGCCTTGACGTGCTGCCCTGGGAAGGTGCTGCCTCCGAGGCCGGAGGCGGTGGGAGGTCAGTCGGTCTGCGCAGCCCCAGCGAGAGCTGGAAGGAGGAGCGGGAGGGGGACCGTTTCCAGGAACAGGGGAACAGCGTCGGTGGGTGCAAGGAAGGGAACACGCCTCCCTGAAGCCCCCGCTACTCGTGCAGCTCCGGTTGCGTTGGCAGCCCGGGCGGAGGGTCCACGGGCACCCAGCGCACCCGCGGTGCAGCACCCAGCCCGGCTGCAGGGCAGCCCTGTGGGTCCCGGCTTTGGACATCTTGCTCTCTGGCAAAGTTTCCAGAATTAGACCTTGTCGTTTTTTCAAAGTGCGTTTAGAAACACCTATTTTGGGTCTCAAAAAGGACGTGTTTTCCCTCCCTGAATTTCAGAATCCCTCAGAAAATCGCAAGCAAAATTCCCACTCGTGGCCAACCTGGGCTCCAAGCGCTGCTGGAAGCCCTCACGATCCACGTGTGGAGGGGAGCCGGGCTGTTTGGACAACCCTCATATTGATGCATCCAAACTTTGTAGAGATCAATTTTCCAACTTTTGCGCCTGACAGGCTTTCATCAACAGCTTTGAGGTAACTCTGATAGAGAGGATAATCTGCGTTTCCCTAGTCGAGCGTGTATTTCCTCAGGCACACAGATAGCTGGCACCTTTCCCCTTCCTCCTCTCCCACAGTTTCCACATGAGTAGTCGCAGCAATACGCACAAACCCATTTAGCAAATGGATTTTTTCTTGTGAAGTGTTCAAAAATAGTCACCCTTTATTATTAAAAATGGTGACTGGTGTATCATGACTCAACAGTCTGAGGGCAAATCTGCACACTGTATATCAATACTTCACGTAAGCAACTGGAGTAATCAATAGTTCAAGTATATTTCTGTATTTATTACATATTCAATCGACTAACTCGTGCTCTTTCATCAATACATTAACTGATAATAAAACTCTGTTTACTATAGAAAATATTAGACACTGTATAACAAATAATTGAACATTAGTATCTGCAAGTATTGAGCTACAAAGGAGCAGCGGGAGGGAACTGTGTAATATCCTCCTGCTTAAGCCCACCCTGTGTGATTAAAGGGAAAACAAAATGCCGTAGATAAGAGATTAAAAACATCTTGTGCTCATACAGATCTGAAGTCATCAAAGGGGGACAGATTAAAACGAGCCGGCTCCCCATCTCAGGTCGTCGCCGTGTTTGAGCGGCTTGCGCTGAAGCGTGCCGCTCCCCGGACCTTCCGTGGCCAGAGCGCGTGGGTCGGGTGCGCAGCATCGTCATCGCCCCTCACCAACAGCGAAGCGCGGGGCTCGCCCGCAGACCCGCGGCGCGGCTGGGCTGCTGGCGGCGGCACCTTGGGTGCGAGTGGCTCTTCGGGAGCGCTCCCGCAGGGCTGCCGCCGACTACGGAGAGCAAAGGGTGGCTCAGGGGACGGGAAGAACCAGCTGAAGATCATCTGGGGTCCGGCCCAAAGCTTTGCTTTTGCTACAGTTTTGGACAGGTAACATGTAGATCTCAGCGTCTGTGACTTGGGCACAGGCATACTCCTGCCCAGTTTCTGCTGGCGTAAGGCATAAGTTTTTTGGGGCAGAAACCTTCTTTCAGGGAAGGCGCCTGGGCCCTGCAATGGAACCCCAGTCCCAGCAAGAGCCATCTGGAGCCTCCTCTCGGCCGCTGCTCTTGGGTACGAAGCAGTGCGGTAAAAGCCCTGCGTCCGCGCTGTGGAGCGTGAGAGCCCAGGGTCAACCCAGAGCGAAGGGAGGGTGCAAGGAAAACCTCACCGCCGCACCGACACGTGGCTGAGAGCCACGAGCATCGTCTGGGCACTGCACGGGCCACAAAAACCGCACGTTTAGTGTGAGCCGCAGCGCTGAGCACGGCCAAAGTGGGTTCAGTGTCTTGCAGCGGCGGCGAGGTCTGCAGCGGGAGAGAGCCGCGGGATTCAGACACATTTTATCTGGGACAAGCATTGGCTTTGACAATATTTTAGCTGAGGAAGCCGAACTGAAGCCATCTGGTTCCGGGGGAAGAGGGGACGAGGAGGCGGTAGGTCCGGGGCGTTCAGACATGACTGAGCAGGGATGTCTGTGAGTCGATGGTGTACGGCTGAACGTGTCCTCCCGGAAAAGCGTCCGGGCTGCCGACACGTTCAGGGGCTTCTTGCTCACACAGGGTAACCCCTTTAAATACGCAGTGGTACTTAATGGCCAGGAAGCATCTTGTTACAATTTACAGGGTATTAATGAGCAATCTGGTACATATGGGAACAAACGATAGCGCTCTGTGTTAATACCAGGGTCATTAATGCATACTCTAACAGAGGAAATAATTAGGGTGAATTACAGCTATACCGCTGCGTCGGCTGGTGTGTGTGTGCGTACAGTCCTCCTACCATTCTCCGAATTCACCTATGTCTAGCTGGGTTCGAGGTGGCACCTCGGAGGGCAGCGGTGTTCCCATTGCACGTAGGCGAGCCAGGCAGCACCAGCCACGCCACCGCCGCGCTGCAGCCGGGTGATTAGCAGCTGAGGTGGCCTATGTCCTTAAGAGAAAGCAGTTGACGGTTTCGAGTCGAATGTGAAATAACAGGTTTTTTGGTGCCACTTTTAATTAAGCTCAATAGCAAAGCCTCTATTAAGTGTGAGGAATGTGCCCTATGAATGCACTGCATTACTATTAGTTATATTTTATTTTTATCACTGTTATTATTTATTAGTCTGGAGACCCAGTAGTCCATCGATTTGTTTCCAAGTAGCCCAAATGAGGCTGAATAGTCATAGATCATCTTCGACTGAGGCTGACACCGGCATTTTCTCTCCTAAACCATTTATTACAAGCGTGTGGGCGCTGGAGCAGGTTCGGTTTGAGAAGTCTTTGCGAGTGAAGCAGGTGACGGCAGAAGCCCTGGCTCTGTTGGCCGGTGAGGCTGTGTGGGAGCTGCAGGCTGGCCGGCGCTGCATCCCGTGGGATGCCGGCAGCGCCGCGCTCCCCGGGGAGGCCTGAGCAGGACCAGGAGCAGCCGGGGAAATGGTAGCCGCGTGGGTGGGGGCTGGCTGCCCCGGCTAAGTCACGTCCCTGGCAAGCACTTCACTTGTGCAGAGCGGTTCAGAGAAGGACAAAGAGCTCCTTTTTTTGTCTGGACTGAGAGTCATCCTGCGTGCGATGTAGCCAGCTCAACACAGGAGAATAACCCGTGTATGTTCACCTGGGGAATACGGTGGCGGTCCGACCGCAGCGGGGCGGGGAGCCGGCCCCTGCTCAGCGTGAAAACAGAGTGTGGAAGGGGGGTGCGTTGCCCTGCAGCTCGGCAAGTATTAATAACACACAATCCCTTTATGAAACCAAACGGAGGAAATGAAAGCACGAGAAGTAGGATGCAAAGAAAATTGAAAAGAATTTCATGTGCAGTGAACACGGGGTGAAGGAGTGAGGAAGGACTGTGGGCTTGACATGGCTGGCACCGTTTGCACCACCAGCACGCTGCATTTGTGTTTGCCCCAGGAGCTGGAGCGCCTCGGAGCCAGGCATGCTTCGGCTGTCCTCAGCGCATTGCTCTGCACGGCTGCAGCTCAGCAAGATGCTCAGACGTGGTTATCATCTTTCTGGAAAGCACAGAAAGCTGGTGGGCACAGCCTTTGGAGCCTGACCCGCGCTCAGCCTGCGCTGAGCTCAGACTCGCCGGCTGTCCTGGTCCCCGAGGCGCTGGGATCCCCCTCGATGGCCTGAGCTGCTGCACCCCGGCCGCGGGGCGAGTGCCGGCTGCCGGCGCGGGCACCGCAGTGCGGGGAGGCCGCGCCGCGGCCACGCACCATGTATAACGCAATGACCAGCCAAGGCATTTGTGTCCAGATGTGTGTTTACATCCCTCTACTCTGGTGCTTTGCGAGGGAGAGCGTCTGTGTCTTTGTCACTGCTGATTGCCCTCCGCTCGTTCCTCCATTTGATCGTTTCAGACAAGCAGCCTTCACCTGAGGACATGTCAGAGCGTCGCTGGTTACTTGTCCAAAGGGGAAAACATTCTTCACCTCCTTCAGTAGCTCGTGCTTTATGATGCAGCAATATCCTCCGCTGCTGGAGCTGCAGCCTCCTCGGTTAGCGTGAGATACGTATTATGTGTATTTCAGCGGTTCTGCAGACAGTCCACGTATTGAACCGACCATCTCAAGCACTACGCAAATGAAGGAATAAAATATTTTGCAAAGTGAAAAAGCGGCTTCATTTCCAGAGCTACAGGTTTTTGTGGCAGGGGGGAGGGACAGCTCTTCACGGCGGCCCCACCGCCAGCCTCACCTTTGCAAACAGACGTCGGCCCGGCCGCAGCGGGGCTGTGGGAGCGGAGGGTGACCCGCACCGGGCTGCCCTGCCTGCCCTGCCCTCGCCCTGGCAGGAGGATGCTGGACGTCCGTGGTTGGCCTCAGGCAGCTGAGCCACCAAGCTGAAACAAATCCGAATTACAGTTCATCACCCTAAACCACGACATTTTCAAAAGGGCCCTTCGGCACGGCTAACAGCCTGCCGAGGCACCGGGGATGGAGACGGGGGCTCATTCATGGGTTTCTGCCCCGGATGGGTGCTCGCCCGCAGCCTCCTGCCAGCGCAAGGGGACCCTGGGTGTGGGGGGGCCGCCGGCGAGCCCCTCGGCTCGGGGCAGAGCCCACGGCTGGGCTGGGCTGGGAAGCTCGGTGAGCCGCAGAGCCGGCAGCCCCGGGGCAGGCAGGGCGGCGGGAGCGGGATGTCCGGCCGGGGATGGAGGTGGGATGGGGTGGGATGTGCCGTCCCCGCTCCCTCGAAGCCAGTTTGGATTGCGTGGGTCACGCAGCCCCCCCACCCGGCCCTCGGTGCTCCTGGTTGCAGCCCTCAACGCCCCAAGCACCCCCTGCGAGTGTAGATATATGGGTAGCGTGTGTATTTAATAAAATACAAACTTACATTTCCCTTTTCAAATGAAATTAGCATACTTTATTGCCAGCTATAAGAAATATTCCTTAAGGGTAAGAAGTTTATAAAAAATTTAAAGTAACAAAGGCAAACTTATAAAAAATTCATCTTTTAGTAGCGATTGCTTTATAAAAAAAAAGAGTGACTTTAAGTGAGAATACAAAATTCACAGAATTAATTATGTAAACAGAAAAAAAGGCACAACAGCTGAGAACTAAACTAATTAGCAGCAGAGCTGCCCCACCAGCATCAGCCTGGACCTGCAAGTCGGCTGCTTAAGAACAACCCCCAGTGACAACCGTGTCCTGAAGTCAGTTATTAAATAACTCTGCTAAGGTGCAGAATAGTGTGGACTTAATTAACCGAAGGGTAAGTGTGGGGAGACACCAATTTTTCTCACCTGTGCGTCACGCCTGGCAGCACTTCCCACGATCTTTATGCCGGGGCCGGCTGCAAGGACGCGCTGAGCTTGGCCCGTTTTTACCGCGGGCGCACCGGAGAGGCTGGCTGCAGCTCCGGGGTCCAGGCAAGGTGTCCCCGGGATCCGCGGGGCAGTTCAGCACACCCGCTACACGGCTTGCCGTGGCCAAAGAGGTGACCCGCGACTTCGCGGCAGGTGAGGGGGTCCTGTGCCGGGTCCGTTTCCACCCACCTCTGCCTGCAGGGCCGGCTCTCACCCACCCGGGGGACACCCGCCCGCTGGAGCTGGCTCACCAAACGCCGGGTGCGCGCCGCAACGCACGCGCCAGTTCTTGCCTCGCTGCCTGAAGGCTCCAGCTCGGGCTCCTTTCTCCAGATCACTCAGGTTTAATGATTGCCCTGCTAAATTCAGAAGAGCCAAATGCAAAGGACGGGATCGGAATGAGCAAGAGACTTTCCGCTCACAGGCACATTAAACGTGTCATTGAGATGGAAGTCACTTGCTCATTCCAGCCCGCGCCTTGCATTATTTTTCACTGTAGGAAAATTTTCAGGAGGAGAAAAGATACCGAAGGAACACATTTAAAAGTAAAGTTGAATAGAACAGGGCTGTTGGGAATACAAATGCTGCTGAAGTTTTGTTCCGAGTCCTTCTCATTGCTGTCCACCGCCAGCGAGGCTCGGCTGCCCCTGCCCCGGCGGAGGTGCTGTCAGCAGGATTTATGCGGCGACGCACCAGCTCCCGTCACAGCTACCGGGAGCTGGGCAGCGACGGCCAGTGCCAGGGCTCCTGTGGGTCCCCCGGTGGGGACAGCCAGTGCCACGGCTCCCGTGGGTGTACCCAGCCAAAGCACGGCAGACGCTGCCGGTGTCCTCGTTGCATGCTGACCACGGGCCACAGCTCCCGAACCTGCAAGAGAGGATGTGAACCAGCCCTTACAAAACCCGGGTCAGTTAGAACCGGCCCGAAGGAGAGGCCGGGATGTCCGTCCTCCGTGCCGCTCCACTCGGTGCCAGCCCCGGCGCGGTGGGCTCCTGGCAGAAAGAGCTCCGGCTGGGTGCTTGCTTTGGAAGTGCCTCTGATTTCTCTGCAGTTTTGCTTTTTCCTGCGCGCTCCACTGCTCCGCTGATAACTTTCCTCTGACGATGATCCCGTTGGCAGTGACTCGTGAGAGAGAATAAAGGTCTTTGTCCCTCCGCTGTGCCCAGTGTTTTCCTTACCGGTTTGTTTTTCTTCAGCTGGATAAATGAGATTACTTTGGTGATCTGAGCAGTGGAAAAATTGCTATTTAAGTGTACGTGGGCACTGGTTAAACCACCTGCTGCAGGCAGAGCCATCTGCCCCTGCCCGAAGACCCGCACGCTCACCGCCAGGGACCCACTGGTGGCCTGGGGCTAACGGGGACAGCAGGGACAACGTGTCTGGCTGGAGGTGGTGCTTTGGGTGTCGTCGTCACGCTGAGCCGGTTTGGATGCCACGCTAGAGAGTGCCAGTGCAGCTGCGCCGGCCGGTGAGCACCGACCCGCCAGCACCTCTGCGGTGGGACTCGGCACGGCTCCCACCCGGGGCGAACACCAGGCGCGTGCCCTGTGTTACCTGCTGCGGTGCCGTCCACCATCGGGCGTGGGGTCGGACGAACGCTGCCCTCCTTCCCCGGGCGCCGGCGAGCGTGGCCGGGTTCCTGCGCTGCCCTCCAGCCACGCGGGGCTGCCCCGCTCCTGTCTGGGGAGGCAGAAGTGCTGCCGCCGCTAAAGAACCTGTGCGGAGCTGCCCCCGTGCGGGTGCCACAGTGGGGCGGGACAGAACAGGACAGGACGGGACAGGACGGGGACAGGACGGGGACATGGACGTGGCAGGGGCTCCCTGCAGAGCCTCCCCCGCGCGGCCACGTCAGAGGTGGAAGCATCACCTCGGATGGGGAAGGAGCAGCTACATTTAGAAAGTGCAGGAAGGGAAGCGTTTGAGTTTCACAGGAGCCCCTCGCCCACTCCTTTTTCTCACCCATCAACTTAATGCATTCCTGAGAAATCTCCTTTCTTCATCTGTGGTTATTTTTGCCTGTGAGCTCTAGCGCGAGTGGGTGTGGATCATCTCGCCGTGCCCAGGTGTGCTGTCCCTGGGGCTCGCACAGGTTTTGCAGCATGAAGCAGCCCCATTTCTCCATCGCCGTCCCACAGCGAAATGCCTGGAAGGATTCGCCTTCCCTCCTGCAGCCTCTTCCCTTCCCGATCTGCTTTTCCGCCGCCACGTGATGAAGCAGCTTTAATGGAAGCTCTGACGGTTCATGCTCCACGTTGCTCTTCCCTGGCGGTATCGCAGCGGTGCAGACACCCGACCCGGGTGCTGAACATCCCTGCCCCGATTTCCTGCCCCCACAAGGGGACGCGGTGCCCGTCTCGTGGGAGGAGAAAGGCTCCGCAGGGCTCTGCTCATGCAGTGGAAGGGCTGGAGAAACGCGGATGCAAGTGGCAGGGTCCGGCAGCCCCCACTGAGGCCTCCTGAAGGCAAAGCAGGGACCGGCCGCCGCTGCGGAGCATTTGCTGAAATAACCTCCCGAAGCCGGGTGTGCTTCTGACAGCCCCTCCGATCTAAACACCCTCCTTTCCTTTTCGCTGCTGACAAGTGCCAGCAGCACGGTGCACGAGCAAGTAAAGGCTCTCCGGTGCCTTCTGCTTGGCACGGCTGCCCCGTCCTCTGGCCGGTCTCTGAAGTGGCTTTTAATGAGGATTTTAAGTGGTGCCTTCAGGCAGGTGCCTGCCAGGCCAGCCCACCAGGAACAAAATCCGCCGTGGTAGCTCTTCTAATGAACCTTGCAGCCGGAGGATGGAATATGTATGTGTTTTCCTTTGCACTTGCGTTTGCCGGAAACGCAGGCGTGGGCTCCGAGCGCTCTGCTCCGGCTGCTGGCGGTGGCATCGGGGCCAGCGTCTGGCGCACAGTCGGAGCAGCGAGGGAGCAGGGACGGGGGCACGATGAATATTTCATGCGGCAACGCCAGACCTTTTCATTAACACCAGAGTGGAGAGCTCAGCACTTCTGATGTTTGTTACCGCACACAGGAATGTCACGGCAAGCGAGCCCAGGTGGGCTCCGCTTGCCGAAAAAGAGCGGCAGCAGGGCTGTAACTGCTCGCGCTGAACTGGCCAGTCGGCCCAGCAGGACTTGGGCATCGGCTGCACGGCTTGATGGAGACACGGTGGTACCGGCCGCTTCTGCGGGAGGGCAGGGATCGCTCTGCCAGCAGGAAAATTTCTGGCCTGATAATAACTCCCTGGATTTCCTCAGGGCCCTAAAAATACGTGACCAAAGAGAAAATATTCATTATAAAGTGAGAGCAGGAAAGGTTGGACTGCCCTTCCCAGGAAGCACTGGCCACCACCAGTAAAAGGACACCGAGAGTATTTTTGCTGCCTCTGCTCCCTGCAAAGGGAGATGGCTCCTGCCCCACAGGGCTGGAGGGGACGGGAACCCGCTCGACGTGCGTGGGAGCTGCGGTGGGTGCCGGCACCAGCCCCACCGCCCCGGCAGCTCCCGCTCCACCGTGGCTCTGGGAACGTTCGGCTGGTTTTAAAGCAAGAGCTTCCCCGGGGTGCGGACACCGCCTGGGACCCAGTGGCGGCCGGCAGCCCCTCCTTAGCAGAGACCTGCAGCCGGGCACGCTGCTGCCCTGCCGGAGCCTGGCTTTATTTCATCGCCTGCTGCTGTACCCCAGTCCCAGTAACACCACAGCGGCACTTCCGAGCTGGAGAGCTCTCGGCTGGGAGGTGCTCCCTGCCGCTGGCACTAGTTAAAGCCGCCTGGTGAACTAAATTGATTTTTTATAGCTGCTCTGGAGCAAGTTTAATGAATCTGTTAGTAGCTGCTCCCTGCTTAAACCTTTCCTCGGTGCTGGAACTGCAGCGCAGCGTTTCATAAAACAGAGGAGGCTGCTTAAGCCGTACCCCTCACCCCCGAGCAGCACCGCCGTGATTAGCTGCCTGCTGCATAACTCCACATCATTACCGCACGCACTCAGAGAAAGCCCTCAGCGGAGCGAGCCGCACCGAGCTGTGCGAGGAATCAGATGCCAGTCTCAAACGGGAACCTGCTGCGAAACACGACACGCAGGTGTCTGGGTGCTCCTGATTTTCATCTGCAGTCTTCTGTGTAAGGGCAGCGCCAGCTCCAAGTGTTAAATCACCGGGCGTCACGTGCTGTGATCACAAGACTGCCTCAGAGACAATGACGTAAAAAATTAAAAGCAGTTTTGCTTTTATTTTTATAGAAGGTTTTTTATTCTTTGAACAATTTCCTGCATTTTTGTGCAGCAAAAGGTCTGGAAACCCCCTCCCAAACAAAAGCATAGACTGAGATTCACATGACTCTGGGACCTGGAGCTTTGAGGAAACAAAGGCCGCCCCTCGCACGCGTTTGCCTCCGGGGAGGGAGCGGAGGCGGCACTCGGGCTCGGGTGGTGCAGAGGAGGGGGCTCGACGGCTCCCGCACTTGCTGCACCCCGGGGCTTCTGTCCCAGCAAGAGGCGGCGAGAGAGGCGGCACTGGAGCGGGCGCTGCCCGGCACCAAATCCAACCCAAATGCGCCAGAAAACCCCTCGGCGGGTCTGCTTAGAGCTGTGCCGTGCCGTGCCGCGGCTGCCTCGCGTCCCGCCGCCAGCGACCCGCCTCGGCAGCCGGCGCTGCCGCTTCCCCCGCGCCAGGCGCTGCGGCTGGGGGATGCTGCGCCGGCAGAGCATCGCTCCCAAGAGCGGGGCCAGGACGGAGCCATGCGGTAAGGCGACGGCACCGTCACGGGCGGTTTCTATCGCTACGCACAGCTGCCGAGCGCGCCTCTTCCTTCAAAACAGCTGCTGGGATCTGACCCTGTCGATCAGGCAGTGCCAGGAAACCCAGCGAGCCTGCCGGCAGCCTGCTCGGTGACATAAATGTTTTCAAACATGCAGGCAGCTATCTGATCGGCGCCTTCCCCAGAGGACGGGGCTCTGGGGCCTCGGTGCGCACGCGGTGTGCTGGGTTTTGCCAGTAAATGATGCTGCTTCTGAGCACAGCGTTTAACTCTTGAAGCGCAGCGGCAGCCGGGCTCAGGCGGGCGCTCGGTGCTGTGCTGGCGGCTCCCGGTGCGCAGCGTCCCGGCACCGGGGAGAGAGGCTGGAAGAAAAGAAAAGTTTGGAGGCAGAAGAGGCAGAGCTGGGCAGGACAAGGCCAGTGGGAGGTTTCCTGGTGGTGCCACCATCGGGGGCAGAAAGAGGCATAAATCCCATATGACATCAACCCAATGGGTAGGGAATAGAAAAAAAGGGTTTTGTTGACTTGGGACAAAAGATAATTAATATTGATTAAAGCAATATAAATGTCACCAAGCATTAGTAGGAGAGCCAAGAAATCACTTAGCCAGCAAACAAAGGATGCCTGCACCAGGGTGAGGGCTGGGAGCGGCGGGAGCCGGGGAAGCCGCAGGGAAGCCATGGCGAGCTCGCCGCCTGGGCCAGCCGCTGCCCGCAGGAGATTCCTGCCCCAGCACCGCCCCAGGAGGATCTGCGGCCATAGGGATGGGGACCAGGGGAGTCACGTTATGCCTTGTGCCTCATCTGGGCTCCAACTCTCCCTGTTGCTGGAGACACGGAGTTTCCCCGGCGAGAGGGCTCACGCCTTACTCTCACCTACACACCCTCCAGGGAACCCTCCTTGGCACGATGCCGGCACCCACGCGGAGCAGGGTTTCCCCATCCCTCGCCCTAAAACACAGCAGACGGGGAGGTGAAACCGTGCCCCAGACCTGTGGTGCTGCCAGCTGTGTCCCGCGATGCTGCCCGCAGCCAGAAACTGGCCCTGCTGCCAAGCGGTGCCACCAGCAGCACCGGCAGCCCGGCTCAGGTCACCAAGCGCTGTCGCTGCCGAGCAAACAAGTGCTCGCGGCGCATGGGACCACCTGCGCCCATCTGACGGTGCCCCACGCCGCCCGCCCGCCCCGCTCGTTGGGGATGGATGGCAAGAAGTGGCCCCAGGCGCAGGGTAGGGCCGTGCCAGAGAGGACAGGCAGCCCCTCAGGCATAGCCCGGGGTGCCCCGTCCCCGTCCCTCCGGCGCCAGCCCCTCGCTCAGAAGGTGAAGGCGCTGCCCGGCGCTTGCCCATCGCTGCCTTGCTTTATTGTTTTTCTGACTTTAGAATGTCATTAGGCTGTAAGTGGGGGAATGCATCTCGGAGCACCCTTGTTAATTTGAACAACTATTTACTTAAGCATCCAGCACGCTCCCCTTTGCATTATGTATGCAGCGATCCGCCTGCTCCCTGTGTTATAACTGCAGTATCGATCGGTACCACTTCAATAACCTCATTGAGATTCTGGACGCCAGCTCAGGGACTCTATCTCAGTGTCTGGTCAATAGCTTATATTTTTAATTTGTCGATAATCAGTCAGGACCTTGGTCTGAGTGCTGCTGAGGTTCTTTGCTCAATGGGGAAGGTGAAATCACTCAAGCAGGGTCATGTTTATGGCCTAAGCCGAACCATGGGAAATGGAGATATCAGTCAGGCTTATGAAAAATAACATGCTATATTATTTTTCATAAACCTGACAAAATCATATTTATTTAAAGACAAAGATAAGGCACCCAGCTGGCAGCGCTCACTTTCTCTTCTCATCTGAGCATGCTGCGCCCAGGAAAGCTCAAACAGCCCCGAAAGGCACAAGCCTGGCACGAGTGCCGCCGCTTCCCGGGCCCGCCGGGCTCGCGCCGGGTCTCCCCGGGGCTCACAGCGGGTACGGGTACAGCTTCATCTGTGCTCGCGGCTGCCTGGGGCCCGGGACCCAGACACACTCGTTTTAGCGGCAGCACGTCCACCCCCCGGCACCGGCTGCGCTCACGCGGAGGGCACGTGCCTGGGAGCCAGCGCCAGCCCCAGCCGCAGCACCGCCTGCGGTGGCTTCTGCCACCTCTCCTCCTCCTCCTCCTCCTCGCCCCCGTGTTGGCTTCAAGCGCCAGCTGCAAGGCAGCTCCTTCAGCCTGGCCCGTGCCCTCGCGAGCAGCGGCGTCCGGCCGGGTGTACCCCCAGCTCCGGAGCGGCGTGCGCTGGTCCCTTGGGAGGAGGTGCGGGGGGCTGCCGGCTCCAGCGCTGCTCAGCGCTCTGCGAGGTGTTCCAAGTGGAGGCACGTGCTTTTTGGGAGGAGAGGAGGACTGTGCCTCCAGGTGAGCGGTGTGCCCCCGTGCCGCCGTCAGCTTGTCCTCAGGTGGAGTACTGAACCGGTTTTAAGTTTTTTGGGGTCTCCAGCAGCCGTACCCGCGCCGATGGGGCGGGCAGGCGTGCCAGGGTCTGTCTCTGCCTGGGCAGGAAAGCGGGCTCGTTGTGACAACAGCTGTGAAGTAAGTTCTGAGCATCTTGTTACTTGGAGACACATATTTTTGTGCACAATTGGGCTGCAATCATTCAGATATCATGCACTCATTTCTACTTGAAAAGGGAAAAAAAAAAAAAGGTGGAATAAACTGTTAGAACCCCTAAGGCAAGATGAGCTGACGAGTCAGAAAATGCATATGCACACCTGGAGAGGCTATATCTAAAAAAAAAGGGCAGGAAAACCTGGAGCATCGATCAGGGAGACTTCAATTGCCTTGACGCTGCTGGGAAGGGAGCTGCAGGGTCAGGGAGGGAAGGGGCAGGACTGCAAACACGGGCTTGTCGCCTTGAAGAAATGTAGAGTCGGTGGGATGTGAAGCGCTTCCCAGCGTACCCAAGCAGTGAAGCGGACGGACAGACAGACCACGCAGTAGAGCTGGGGCTGCGCGTGTGAAAGGAGTTCGTGCAGGTGGAGTGAGAGGAATTTTCGGGGAGCCTCTGCAGGCTGGGCAGTGGACTAGGGTTAAAAAGAGGAGGGGAGAGGTGGGGGGTGGCTGCATTCCTGGACAAACCACCAAGGCGATTAAAGGTGTGTAAAGGCGGCGAGGGCAGGGACCGGCTACCTGAGCAGGAGGCAGCGGGTGGTCCCGGTGCCTCGCGCTGTGCTGCAGCCACGTGTGTGACCTGCGGAGAAGGAGCTGTGCTGCGGAGGGGGACCTTGCCTCTTGCCCCTCTCTTCCTCATGGGCGCGTGGACTGGCCCTGACGTGAGGAAGAAGAGGCACCGCAGGGCTGGGGGTGGGGGCAGGGTGCCTGTGACCTGCCTGCACGGGAGGGAATGACGCTCTTGGTCCGAGCACGGGACTGACCCCACCTCTGCTCCCAGGCTCACGCCTCGATGCTGGCGCTGAGAGCCCCCTCCGTGCCCCGTGCTGCCCTATAGCTCTGTCCCCTCTCTGCGAGCGGCTGGCCCTATGTCCCCTGTGAAACCGGCTGCGGGCTCACCAGCCAGGCTGAGCCGGGTGGGGGGCTGCCGTTCCGTGGCTCTCGTTTCCGCCAAGGAGCCCTGTTCCCGTATCTCACACTTGTCTCCTTCGATTTCCCTGACAGCCAATTCTGGAAAGTTGGAAGGTGTGCCATTATCTAGGACTACATTATGAAAGTGTCACGCGGGTGATGAATGGCAGTGCTCCGCGGCTCCGAAGGAACAGGGAGGAAAGAGTGACATTAGGAAAGATTTTCTTTTTATGGTTTCTTCAATAGGGAGGGCTCTTTGGAGGGTTGTATTTCAAATCAGGTAATCAAATGCTCCTCCCGGCCTCCCAAACTTTGCAAGAAACGGCTGAAGGAGCGTCCTGGTGGGGTGGCATGGGGGAGAAGACCGGTTGCAGTTCTTGCCTGCCCACTGCAGCGAGCCCCCGGCCGGCAGTGCCTGCCCTTCCCAGGCGGCTGTCCTCCGCTCCGGCAGCCTGAAGCCTGGTGGTGCCGCCTGGACCCGCTGCAGAGATGCCCGTGCCGGGCGCTGCGTGGGTCCTGCTGGGGTGGGAAACGGCTCCGGGGCAGGAGGGTGGGTTTGCTCCATGTGAGGGGTTTGGTGAGCAGCAGGAGACTCGTCCCTGCCCACCCCGGGGAAGCAAGTGTGATGCTGGGATGGCTGATGTTGGCTCCAACAACCGGCTGTCATCTTTGTGTGCTTCTGTGCCGAGTGCCTGACACCGTAAGCACGCAGTGCCCAAGAGGCCCCGTTTGCTCCCGGTTTCTGCCCAGCAGCCCCCGTCCCCCTGCCCCACGCAGGGCTGCCTGCCAGCCCCATGGCTGCCCGGCGCTGGGCCCCGGCGCTTCCCACGCAGCACCTCGTGCCCTGCCACGGGAGCAACTAATAAGGTACGCGGGCACGTCGTTTAAAATGATGTTTAATACTGCTGGAAAAACCCTGAAGACCTATTGACCGTGCAATATACTGTGTCAGTGCCTTTTACAGGCAAGTACAAAGCGAACATCAATAACCCCACATGTGCTATTACTACACACATCTCGCCATTAAAATAAGGATCCAGCTCAGCAGCTGAAAGCCCTGTTTGTGTTTCTCCTGTCATGGCAAGCCCAATGCCTCCCTGGGCACAGGGAAGGGACGGGGCTGTCCCCCCCCGCGCCCTCCCCGGTGCGTGTCTGGCAGCATTAAATGGGTGATGGTGTGAGAGTGGGGAGGTAACACACACCCTATAGCTACATGTTTGTTCCTGGAAAGCACTGCTGATTTTGTAACAACCAAAAATGTGTACACTGCAGGCAGAAAGGACCCCTGCAAGCCCCTCTGGCATCAGACGTTGTGCATCTGAAGTCCTGGCTGCAAGGCTGTGGTGCTCTGCGGCTTGCTGTCACCTTTAGGCACTTTCCCTCTGTATTTTCCATGGTAGTGGAATTTTCTGTTGGGACGAAGCAGGTTCCGTTGTCCTGTGAGACCAGAGGTGGAAATTGAAAAGGCACTTCTGGAAGTAAAAGTTTACATGTTTCTTTTCACATTTATGTATAAGCAAAACCCACACCTTATCTCTTAAATACTTGAAGGTCCGTGGTTGGCTCTGAGATAAAGCAGCTCCCCTTGCTCTGATACGTCTGTACTGATGATATCGATACTGGTTTCTGTATCGCAGAGGCTTGAAGGGGTAACGGCCCCTTGAGAACAAATGCACAGTAACTGTGGATATGGAAACTCCTCTAATTTATACTGGATAATGAACTAGAAAGGGATTTTAAGCAACAGAGCACAGCCCTGAAGCTTTAAAGACGTGGTCAGAACCACGGTGGCTGGCGGGGCAGGCAGAGCCCGTCGCGGTGCGAGCGGTGTACTCCGTGCTGGTGGTCCCGCCAGGACCGGGGTGCGTGCCCACAGCGTGCCCGCGGCGTGCCCGGCGCACAGGGGAGGGAGCCCAGCCTGGCACGCCGCTGCGGGAGGCTCGGGTTGGCCTGGAGAGAGCCCCGGGTCTGGGCTGAACGCTCTGGGGGTCCCTTCCCCGCCGTACCCAGGCGCTGTGCACGTTACGACGTGGGCTATGGCCCCTCTTTGCCCGGCCGCGTCCTGCCTGTCCTTCTGTCCTGCGAGCCACACGCAGGCTCCGCCGTAGGCTGTGCGGCGCTGGTTTTCCACCCGCCCCGGGATGAGCCTTCCCGGCGTCTGCGAACTCCGGAGCAGCAGCGGCGGCATCCACACAGGCGTGGGGCTGACGTCCGCAGAGGTCAGGTACCTGGCGGGGGGCCGTGCCCGGCCCCGGCCGCGCGGCTTGTGCGGGGTCTTGTCTGAGCGCTGCTGGCGCCCGGCCGGCGCTTGAGGAGCGGCTCCCGCGCGGGCTGGTAGCGTGGGCCGCTCGCGCGGTCGCCGGTGGGCAGAAGCAATTCAGAGCTTCAGCTCAAATGTCAGGAGGCTTCTGCGTCTCAGACGCCCAGACGCGACGCGCTGACGAGCGCGTCCAGAGGACAGCCTGGACGGGCGGGCTGCACGCGGGACACGCGGCGCAGCGAGGCGGAGGGCTTCGGCGAAACGGCGGGCGGTCTGCAAGGCGGGGCTGGGCCCCACGCCCAAGCACGGAGAGGGCACCTGGAGCCTCGTTCCTTCCCTTGCAGAAAGGTGGGTGCTCTGTCCTAGATACTTTCTCACCGCCCTATTTAACCAGACAAAACACACGCAGCACCAGCCGTTTCAGAAAGTAAAAGCTTTTCTTTTTTTTCCCCTGTTGCCTTCAGGATGTTAATAAAAACAGATTAATAAAATCAAAGGCAGCACAATTAGACAGGGCATCAAGGAAAAAAAATGTTTGCTGTACAGTCTTTCAATTTCCATGGCAGTTCTCACGCTGAGAAAATCTGTCTGCGACTGCTGATGAAAAGATGGAAAGCTAATGTATGAAGCTCGAGGGAGGTATGGACGAGTGCGGCTGCCCTCGCGCTCCTCGCGTACAACGCTCGTGCAGCCAGACTAACGGCTTCCCAGCACGACGCTGTCCCCTGCACTCCCGTGGCAATGTCCACTGGATGGTGCTTGCTTGAGGAGCGGGGGTGTTCTTTAAATAAAGGTGGCCGCAGAGGGTCTGCGGGGCGTGAGCCGCCAGCCCCTGGCGGGGGTGGTCGCGGCAGGAGCCCGTCTCCCTGGAGAGGGGTCCCGGAGCGTCCGGGCGCTTCCCCCGCGGCCGCAGCGGGGCCGGCGCGCAGGCGAGCTCTCGGGGCGCGGTGCCGGGCGAACCGCGTGCTCGCCCGCTCTCCATCAAGGCTGGTCTCTGGAGCACGGGGTGAGAAGATCTCTCGTTTCCTGATCCTCCCAGCACTGTATCACGAGGAAAGCATTTATTTTAGCAGTGTTGCTGGGTTACCTCCATTAACCTGGACCCTGTTTGTAACAGCTGAGACAGTCTGGTGTGTATTTGGGAGTCTGGGCTCGCTGCAAATCATAAAACACCTCCAGCATCTCTATTTTTTTTTTATGAGTTTGGAGTAGGGATTGCGGCAGGAACGATCCGGAGCACTGCTGCGGCTGGCAGGGAGGAAGCCTGCCTCCGGGGAAAGCGTGTCCCGGCGCTGGGAGCCTTCTCTGTCCGGCACGTCTGGTTTGCGCGTTGTATATGTGGCTCATATAGGGCTTGTTCTATTTGCATAATGAGGCTGTAGGGACTTCCCTCGCCTGCAGAATCGCAGTGTAAATGCAGAGGGAAGGCAATTATATCAGTGTTTACCTTTGCAGGAAGACACCTCCCGATGATTTTCTGTTAGGAAAATTCCTTCTCAGTGGAGCTGCTGGCTGGGCTTGCGGTTGCCGCTCCTGGTCGGCGCCTGCCGAGACCGGAGCGGGAGGAAGGCAGGCAGAACTGTTCCCTTGATTGAGGCTACGACATTTTCAATCAACAGGTTGTTCAGGTTGCAATTTTGTTTTAAATTAAAAAATATTTTTAAAACACTGGGAAGTCTGAAGCCAGACAAAAGGTGCTGCTGCTTTGCGAGGATGCTCGCCGTGCCTCCTTGCTGCTCGGGGGGGCTGGGCTGGCCCCAGGGGCTCCCGTGAACACGGAGGATGTGTAATGGCTGGGCTGGGGCCCAACCCCATCACGTATGCACGCCGCACAGGCAGCCCGACAGCTCTGTCTTGCCTCGGGAGCCCTTCATCATCTTCAGAGCTGGGGGAGCTGGAAGAAACAGCAAGAAGCCTTGGCTGGTTGGTTTGTTGTTTGGTTTTTTTAAAAGCAGCAATAAATCTGGATCTAGTTTTGCCGGTGTAAACAGGAGGTGGTCTCAGGGAGCTAATCTGGAGTGTGCTGCTGAACAGGAGAGAGCGAGGCACGGTCCCCAAGGCTGTGGGATGGAGGAAAAGGTGCCTGTAGTCGAGCCCTGAGCAGCAGCAGGGCTCAGTGGCTGACATGGGGGGCCAGGGGGGGCTGGGGAGGCCTCCTGCCTGCCCAGGGCCAGGGGAGGGTACCCAGGACATGGTGGGCAAGGTGCTCTGGAGCTGCGCGTCCCCCACGCTGTCGGTCCTGGGGGAAGTGTTCAGCTGCACGTGGATCCCTCCTGTCAAATGCCGAAGCACTTTGTGGAATGATAGTAATTATTACAGCACTAAAACAAAGCACCAAAAGCTTATTGCTTTGGAGAGATCACTAACTATCTTTGTCTAATTACTTGGCTCCAATTAACATTTTACCACAGATGACTTTTGCAAGCACTTTTCTCAGAAGGCTAAAAAAACCAAGTGTCAACAGCAGCACAGAAGTACAGTAGCCTTGGAAATCATCTTTGGCACCACACTGGAAAAACAGTAAAAAAGCCTGGTCCTCCCGCGGCCCCGGATGCTGGCCGAGCGGGCTGAGGGACGGGGCTTGCGGGCAGGGAGGGAGCTGGAGGAGCCCAGATGCCCTTGGTGCCCCGAATGGGCTGAGGAACGGTTCGGGGGGTCCTGCCCGCCTGTCCCGCGGCTTAACGGCGTCGGCTTTCTGCAGGTGTTGCCCTTCACGATCCAGCACTGATGTCGGCGCGTACCGGAGAGGAAGATGAGACCTGGTCTGTGGACGGGAAAACATCAGGAGAGTGAGAAAACCGGAAGATTTAGTAAATGTATATAAGTAGTAATGTAATAATAAAAATAATGCGGCAGCCATGTCAACACGGAACAGTGCGTGCTCTAAACTGCCTTTGGCAAAGCAAACAAAATCCCCCGACAGGAATGTGAGCGCGGAAGCTTATCCCGAGTCGGGAGAGGGGCGGGCCCGCCCCCCGCGTGGGAAGAGCTGCCCGGGTGGGTCCTGCCTGCACCCCCTCCCCGCGGCTGGGCTGGAGCCCGGCTGCGGCCGCCGGCCCCTGCGAACGCGTGGGCATCCTTCGGCCGTCGCCTGGCCGCCTCGGCGGGACCTGCCGGGGGTCTCGTTGTTGTTCCCTTTCTCCCACCAGGCTTCCTGCTCGCCAGCCCAGGGAACCCCACGCTTTACGCAGACCCGTTTGCTGCACGTCGCTGTTCCCGTGAACGAGGCGGCCCAGAACTCGGCGTTTGGGGTTTCTTTGCGCGCCTGCGTCCGTGTCGCTGCGGCGATGACCAGCAGGATGCGGGCGCGGGACCTCCGGGTCCGGGGGAGCCCTTTCTGAAGCGCTGCCCGTGGGGTGGGAGGGGGTCCCCTCCGGCAAGGGGCTTCCCTGCACAGCTGCCCGGAGCCGCGGTTCTGTCAGCGCAGGCTGGAACACAGATTCCCCTGGGCTTCACCGCGCGGTTCCGTCGTCTCCCTGCAGTTGCCCGTGGATGCTTCGCCGCAGCAAGGCTGCGTGTGGTGCAGCCCCCTCAGCCGGTGCAGTGCCACGGGCCGGGGGCTTCTCCTGCCCGGGACGGCCTGGGGGGACAAGCCCGCTCAGCGCTCGGGAACCGCCGGGTTCCGTCCCCACGCGACCGTGACTGTCCCTGGGGACGGTGGCAGATCCCGGTGCTGAGGCGCGGCGTCAGGCTCGAGTTTAGAAGTTTCCTTAGCACAAGTTGGAGGGCAGAAGGCGCGGTCGCGGGGCGCTGGCCGGCGGGGTGGGCTGCGCAGACGCAGCACAAAACCTGTCCGAGTCCCGGTTTCCTCCTTGCCGACGGGCCCCGGGGGGGGCCGGGGCAGGCATCCCCCTACAACGCCTAAATTCAGCAGTGCGCGTTGCGGTGCCGCCGAGAGCTCGCGTATTTACATACATCCTATAATTACCATCTGCACAGCCAGAGGCATTTGCTGGAAATGGGTTGATTCCATCTGTTGGTGCAATTTTCTCAGAGGAATTTGCATTGATCACTTTTTTATGCAAAGCTTTTGTATAGATCATTCCCCCCCCCCCTTTTTTTTTAATACGGCTAAATATTTGGGGGGGGGAGAGGCTCTCCTGTGGCGGTGCGCGCGCCCGGCGAACGCTCCTTGGCCTCCCACTAACCGGTTGCTGCTGTTTTTCTTCTGCTCCGTTTCAGCATGGACTAGCAGGCGCGGGCTGCTCCAAGATGGCACTTCTCAAATATTTATAGTTTTATTTTATACTTGAGGTGCTAACTCATCCTCAACGTGACGACCTTAAGTTAGGAGAAATAGGGTGTGGTAATTAGTCAATCAACTGATTATTCTAGATCGGGGAATTCAGACTCCGTACCTGGTAGGACCAGATGGGACTTTTTGCATATTTTTGACAGCTGTAATGAACGGGGCAGCATCGTATCGATTAAACGTCTGGGAAGCGAAGGCAGCCCTGGGGTGCTCCCGTACTGACGGTAGCCGCTCCCAGCCCGGGGGAGGCTGGTGCCGGCGCAGCCCCGGGGGAGGAGGAGGCAGGGCGTGAGCTGGGGGACGGGGCGGCCGCGGGTGCAGCACCCTCCTGGTTCGGGTGCTGGGCAGCCGGTGGGACGCAGGACCACCCCTCCTCAGGGGAACATCACCGGCCAGCCCTGGTCCCTCTTTGGCACTTTTGGATCCCTCCTGGCGTCACAGGCTGGGCTGAAAAGCACCGGTGCCGTAAGCTGGGCAGGCAGGGCGGTGGGACCCCAGGCTGCTCGGGGGGGCTTGGCGGGGGGCTGCCGGACCCCCCGGTTACAGCCCGACCTCACTGCTGCAGAGCGGCAGCTCCCGGCAATGGGCAGAAAGCTTTAAAAAGCTTTAGACAAACCCAAATAGCTGCTCCCGTGCTCTGTGGTTCTTGATTCAAGAAGTTATTCTAGGGAAGAGGTTAGACTTGCTAATTGGGGTGGGTTAACCAGGCTTGCTGGGACCGGCAAGTTCCTGCCACCGCGTGCTGGGGGGAAATAAATAAATAAAAATCCATTGTGCTGTAAACAGTTATCAGGAAAGAGCAGAGAAAATGAAGTGAACTCTTCCAATGCATCATGGAATATTACTGTATTTCATTTACTGTGGCACCAATTAGATGAGAGCCTGTTCTATTAACGTGCACCCTTGCAGATCCATGCTAAATTAACTGCTAGATCTTCACTACAGCAGTAAAACGATTGATTTCTCCCCTTAATCAGTTTATTTCATTAGTTATACATTTATTTTTACATGCATTTTGCCAAGCCGCAGTGAAATGACCTATCAAGGTATGTGACATCACAGAGTGATTTGAATATTAACCAAATAGCTATTACAGCAGTGGTAGTGCTTAAAGATCATATGTAAATCAAATGTCAGGGGATAAAATTGCAGCAAGGGCTGTCAGAAAACAATTTAGCAGTGGTTAAAGGGGCAGCTCATGGCTGGGAGAATGGTGAACTTTGTAAACCGATAATCTCGTCGCCTTTGCTTTCCCTCCTGGTTCCATGGGAAGAACGATAAAGTTTACCCCATACTGTACTTTTTTCGCTTTGTGAAATTAATTGTGCGGTTTTGAAAGCTTTCCCTTTTGTATTCAGCACCTGGCTCCTAAGCGGCGACCGTAACTTTAAGGTTGAGCTAGGTGCAGAATATTTTCAGTTTCTGAGCCGGGAAGTCTAGATATGTTAAATATAAATAGCGAGAGGCAAAAATGGCTTCTCCGGTCCGGTAATTATGGGAAATGTACTCCCGAGGGGAAAAGGGAAGACGAGATGTTTCTCATCCTGCGTATCTTGGGCAGGAGCGTGCCCTGTTCCTCCTTTTCTCCCGCGCTGCCCCTGCGGCGAGGAGGGGCCGGGGTGCTCCGCCGCAGGTCACGGCCGCTGGCTGCAGGGAGGGTCCACGAGGGGCTCTGGGAGCAGCGGGGTGCCGCGGCGCGCCGGACGGGGGGCAGCCGCGGCGTGCACCCCCGTGCGCACACGCTGGGGCCGGGTCGCCTGCCGCGCGGCCAGCCGAGCCCCTTCCCCGTGGGCTCTCCGCAGGGGCTGCCGCTGCCCCTGCAGCGGCGGCTGCCCCCGAGACGGGCGGCCCCGGGGGTGCTCGCGGCAGCCGGGGCTGGGAGCCGAGCTCGCCTCTGCCCTCCAGAAATGCCCTCTCGCGTGCCAGGAGCGGTCAGTCCCGCGCCGTCCTCCCCCGGGTCTCAGGGTGGGCCCTGGCGGCTCACGGCAAAGCCTTGCTGGGGGAGCACCGAGGGTTTGGCTGCGGGCAGAGCCCGGAGCAAGGGCGTGAGGGGTCGCCCGTCGCGATGCGGGTCTCCCGCTCCAGGCCACCAAGCAATCCCGTGCGTGCCCGGGGGGTCCCAGCAGGGCAGGGAGCTCTTGGCCACGAGCTGGGAGGTCCCCGGCCGTGGGTTGGTGCCGCACGTGGGCGTGGAAGTGCGGGAACGGCGCAGTGCGGGCAAGGTGGCCGAGGCTGCCGGCGTGCAGAGCTGCGTGAGCACGGGCGAGCACCGAGCGGTTCATTTGTCTTTGAAGCAGCAACGAGGAAACGAAGCATCAGTGACCGGTAATCAAAGGCGCGGAGGGGAGAAGCCAGCGGCAGACACCCCCGCCAAACCGACGGCCGGGCAGCGGGTTGTGATGCGAGTCGTGCCATAAAGCTCTCCGGCGAGTGCTACCTTCCTCGGGTTTACATCCAGCTCTCGTGTCCCTGGGGCACCATCTTACAAGATCCGTCTGCACAGAGTAAACATTGAAATTATATAATTAGCCCCTCAGAGAAAAGGATTCTAAATTCATGGGAACTTAAAGTTGAGAGAGAAATATTACACCTCTTCCGCCCCTCCGTATCATCTCTAAACGTCGAGCCGTGCAGCGGGAGAGGAGGGCTTCCAGGAGGGAGGGAAGGGCTCGGGCGGGTTGGCTGTGCCCGGGGGTCCCGCAGAGCCCTGTTTACTGGGGTGGTCCTTCGAAGGGCCCTGGGTGCCGGGGTGCAGCATGGGGGTGGGTGGGCTCCGGCAGTCCACGGGGAACGGGGGGGCTAGGGATGCATTTGGCCTGGGTCTGCCGGTGTCTAATCAAACGACAGTGCTGGCAATAACCCGGGATTATAAATGGGAATTGTACTCCATCAAAATTGATTCCAGGGTAAATTGAATATTGAGTTAAATTCCAGTGCCTGGTGAAACCTCTGCCTTCCCCGTTGTTACCATCCAGCACTGAAGCAAATCCATCCCCGAGTCATCTGGATATAACGCGCTGCTATTTGACCTTGGGTTACTACAGTAACCTTAAGTGCACAGTAATATACTTTCAGTCACCGTTCAATGCTCAGGGGAATGTTTTAGGGCCCTTGGCTGGAGTGAATATTTTTATGCAGGCTATAATTTCTTTTAAGACCTTCGCCGGCAGCCAGGCAGCCTTCACAGCGTCCTTCTCTTCCGCCGCATCTGGAGGGGTGGAGACCCCGTCGACGGGGACCCCGAGCCGGCGCAGGCACAATGGGGCAGCGCTCCTGGTCCGGAGGATGCTGAGCGGAGGGAGGCACTGGGGGTCCGTCCCTCTGGGGGACTTGGGACAGGTGAGGGGCTGTGGCTGGACCACCCTCCTGGGTCGGCAACCCCCGAGACCTTCCCGTGACCGGCTCCAGCCAGGTGAAGGCGGGCATCAGACCGCTCCTGGTCCTGGTCCTGATCCTGGTCCTGGTCCTGGACATGGCCGGGCTCCCCAGCGCAGGGCTGGAGAGGAGAGATGCCCAAAAGGGGCCACGTGGCTTTTCGCTGTCTCTGCCTTGTTCTGGGATGTCGGCAGCAGACGCTATCCCCGCTCTCTGCCCTGCTCTGCCACCCTGGGGCCTCATCTGAGCCGAGATTATGCTAAATTCAGTTAAGCTGGACAAATGCTCACTAGAGACCCAGAGAAGAAACCCTCAAACTGATTTTCATCTGTGGATCAGGCAAAATTTGATTCACAGTTCAATTCTCCAAAGGGGAAAATTTGCACAGAATCCCTGCTTAGATTTTATTTTAAGCTAATCCTATAAAAATCCATCTGAAGGAGACAGTAACTCCATCTTTCAGATCCTGCACACTGTATCCGGGAACATGTGTTCTGCTTTTATATAATAAAAAATGTAGAGTTTCCTCATGTTGCCATATGTTTTTGCATTTATCTGTGCACTTGCTATAACCCTATCTGCTGTGTGTGCCTACAGTGCTATCTGTGTCAGTATTGAAATGCATCGAGCGAGTATCATTCATGCAAAAAATGAGCCTAAAATCTCCCTGAAGAGTGGAATATAATAGAATACAATTGTATCATTTAAAAAACTTTGCATCATATTACACAGTCAAAAAAGATAATATATGCTACGACGGAAGAAGCAAATGAAATATTGCGTTAACTCCTTCGCCGCCCCGGCTGCAGCAAACCTCGTCAGCCCCGAGGCGCGCGGCCCGCCGCGACCCTGCGACGGGCTGCGCCGTGGCCGCCGTCGGGCGGGACGTGATCGCTGCCTTTCACGCGGAGCCCGTCGCGCCGAGGTTCCCCTTGCAGGACCACGCGTGCCGCCCGTCCCCCGCCTCCTGCTTTGGTTGCAAAACCTGCAGGGCTGGGGAAAGCGCGGCTCCGCAGACCTGTGCGTTACCCCTCCCGCTCGCGGATGTCCACCGGGCACCTGGGGCTGGAGGTTTTGGGGAATGCGTGGCTGCCCGCCCGGTGCTGTCGAGTGGCCGCAGCAGCTCTGCGCCCGCGGGACCCCCTCGCCGGTGCCGGGCACCTGCCTCCCGCCATGGCCGACCCAACCCTGCCGCCTGCTCGCCGCGGCTGGCATAAAAAGGAATATTCTCCTTCCCTCTTTGAATAGTATCTGTTCCCAAATCATGTATAAAACATTTGCAGAAACCACTTACTCCTCATGTATTTTTTATGAGTCCGATCCGAAGTTAAAATATATAAACATAAAAATATCAAGAAGTACTTTAGGAAAAAAAAAGTTATTTCATAAAATATCAGGAGACCAATTTAAAACCTCGCCGAAGCTCCTGCCCGCCTGTGCAGCCCTGCCTAATGGCGAGGCGTTCAGCGGGTTTCTCCCACCAGCGGGGACCGTTCCCATCATTTATCCAGCCCCTGCCTCTGGCAGGCTCAGGCGTTCACACTTGAGAAATAAACCCTATAATTTTATTTAATCCAGGGGATAATCTTTTCGTAATGTGCCAGGACAAAGATGGGAAGTTTTATTTCCCGAAGACCAGATTAAGACAGTTCTGCGCTGGCAGACGGGAGAGCCGAAGTGTTTGCGGAGAGCCGAGCAGCGCCCGTTGGCGGAGGCGTGTGCCAGCGGCACCCTCGGGCCGCCGGCGGGGAGGGGAGCAGAGTCAGGCCCTGCCCGGCTCCCAGCTGGTTCCCAGCCCCGCTAACAAGGAAGAATTTACAGGCGATCCCAGCTCTGAAGATTTATTTTTTCCTTTTCAAGGACGTGCATCCTTGAAGCCTCCTCTCGCCGTGGATCATGTCAGCCGCCGGCGGAGCGGGGCCGGGCGCTGCTCGCTGCGCCGTGGGGCTGGGCACCCCGTGGGGCTGGGCATCACCACCCCATGGGTGCTGCGAGCCCCGGCTGGGGGCGACCGCCCGGCTGGGGCGAAGCGTTAAGGAGTAGCGCGAGCACGCGCGCTTTCCTCGGGGTCGTGCCCGTTCCTGGTAACGCCGGGGTGGAGCGCGGCCAGGCCGCTCGGACCCACGCGCCGAAGCCGTCGGGAGGCTGCGACGGAAAGCGTCCCGTGTGGCTCCAGACCCTCGTCCCACCACGTTGTCCTCCAGCCAAGCCTGGTCCTGCCAGCACCGGCCGGGGTGCACCCACGGCCGGCTGGCGAAGCCGGGCTGCCGTGAAATCCAGCCCAGCGCGGTTCGTGCCGCTCTTACTCCTCCTTATCCACCTTGACACCTCAAAACACCTCCGTTCACACCGCCAGCTGCGGTCCGTCAGGACTGCCTCTTGCCGTGAACTCCTGGAGAAAAGTTGCTGTTTATTTTTTCCATTTTTCTCTCTGGTTCTGATAAGTTGGAGAGTTAATTGGGGGGGAATTACCGTACCTAACAGTCATTGCGTTCTGTTTGCTGAATACTTTGGGCTGGCTTGTTTCCTGCAAAATCATCCCTCTGATTTCTATTTGTCCCTTTTCTCGTGTTTAATTGAGGGAAAAAAAAACAAGAAAAAAAAAAAAAGAGGGGAAAAAAAAAGAAAGAAGCCCCAGCATCCCCAGACTTTGCACTGAAGTCCCAGGGAGATGCCGGCTGCGCGTCCGAGGGGGAGCTCGCGGGGCCTGGGCAGCTGGGACCGCGCGGAGCGCTCTTCAATGCGACGTGTTACTGAGATATACAGTTAAGCAAAAAATTACAGGCAGGGTAATGTAAAAGGCCTTTCCTTTCCCCGTGCCCTCCCTCTCGGACTCACTGAACCTTTCCTCAGAAAAGCAGCATGCTATTTTCTTGTTAGGGCAGTTTTACTGGAAACCCCTGAGACAAAACCTTGCTTCGGAAGGTAAAAATTGCTACTTTTGCCTTTAAGCATTATTAGTTAAATATTGTTTCTTTAAAAATGTATTTAATTTAAACTAAAATGCTGGAAATTTCCTTTCGAGAGTACTTTTTTTCATACACATGAATATTAATGCCTTTCTCAGAGAGGTCTACTTGAAAAAAACAAGAATAAATTAAATACCTACAGATTTTTCTAATTCCTCTTTTTGGTGACATGCCGTCATTACATCAAATTACTGAGATGTGCTCCCATTTTTTTGTGTGTGTGAAAATTATGGAATATAAAGTATATGTAAATGCAGCAAAAGGCTGTGAAGAAAGAACAGGGACAGGAGAAGCATTAGGTATTCAGCCAGCATCGTTGTGAGCCAATTAATCAAGCAGTGGCGAGGAAAGATGCAGAAACGATGAGTTCGCCCTTCATGTTGATGAGGCCGGTCCAGGGCAAATGCTGCTGCACCTGAGCTCATAGTTAGGCATGCAGAAAGGAATCATGGGAATATCTTCACGCCTTTGTCTTTCTCGTGAAGGATGGAAAATGTCAAGCTGTTGTTTGGCTGCATGTGGGAGACTCGCTGAGAATTCACAGTCTGGCGAAGCAGGGTTTAACTCTTTGTGGACAGGCTCTCCCGGCACATCTGCACCGAGCGCTGCAGCAGCCGCCCGCAGAGCCCCGCCGCCAGCGAGGGGCCGGGCTGCTGGCAGGGGAAGGGGTGCGGGGGTCTGACCGCAGCAGGGATTTTTTGTTGTCTGCCTCTCCCCGCCCGAGGTGCCCCGACCGCGGGGCGCGGAGGGAGGAGGAGTCGCGCTGCCAGCCGGCCCTTCGCGCTCCGGCAGCCGTTTCACCCGCCGACCTCTGTCCGTCCCTGCGGCTCCGGCACCGGCCACTCCTTCCCGCCGGACCTGCGGCTGCAGGACAGGACCGAGGGCCCTGCCAGCCTTTCCCCTGCTGTGTTTTTTCCCTTCCCCTTGCTGTGGACATGTATATTCTTTCCAACCTTGCCAAAAATAACAGCGATAAAGGTTTGGTGGCTAGAGGCCGTCAGCTGAGTGCAGGGGGGTGCTGGCCCGAGGCCCCCGACCTCGCCACATCACGCCAAGACCCGCCTTTCGCCGTCGCTCGTTTGGTTTTCCTTTGGGCTGTTCGGGCAAGGAGCCGTGCCGGAGCGCAGCAGCGGCGACGGGTGGGCGCGGAGCTCTGGCTGGCGGCGGTGGGAGAAGGGCCCTGTTCCCGGGGGTCTGCTGAGAATTCACCTGCAGCACGGGGGCCGGGAGCGCTCCGGAGCGGAGGGCTGTGCCGGGAGCCTGGCGGTGAAATCACGCACAGCACAGCTCAGCTCTGTGCGGTCCGGTTGGCCCAAGCACGGGGACTGTCAGCGCACGGAGCTGCGGAAGCTGTTCCCAGCATTTCCCTGCCCAGGACCAGTGTTTTGCACCTAGCAGAGGAAACATCACGGGGGATGCAAGTAGGAAGACACGAGTTCTGCAGACTTTTATCCACCCCCGTCACTCGGGCACAGTATTACGAATCCCTGATCCTTCTCCTTCCACACCCGTGGACTTTGTCCCAGGGGTTCCATGTTCCCAAACCTGGAACAATCTCAGCTGCTCCTTGTCATTGCTGAGGTGGTGAGAACAACTGCATCCCGCCCATCACATATGATGTGTTTCCCTTTATAAACTCCTGCAAATTGTTTGCTTTCCTTCAGCATCATGATGTTGTTGGCCTAAGTTCAACTTATGATCTGGAATAACTCCTAGACCCTTTCTTCCTATCACATCAGTAATTCCCCAAATACACCAAACGTCAGGGGCTGTACTTTGGCACCTGGATCAATAGGATAAATTCCTATTTTTCTGAAATAATTTCTAGCATTTTTCAAGACCTTTGCCATTGTGATTCTGCCCTCTAATGCATTCAAAGATTGCAAATTTAATAATTATATTTTTTCCATCGTATAGGTCAGTAATACTGAATAGCACTGGATATAAGATAGACCTATTCAACGGTTTTTCATTTCAACAGCAAACCATCGACGACTAGTCTCTGACTGCAGTCTTTCAACTGGTTTTACCCTCACCAAATAGTATTTTCATCTAGACTATGATTCTTCAGCTTGCTTGTGAGAATGTCATATAAGACGGTGTCAAAAATCTTATTAAAGTCAAGATATGACATTTACTGCTTCTTTTCTATCCAGAAGGCCTATTACCCTGTCGCAGATGAAAATTAGATCGGTTTGCCACGATTTGTTCTTGACAAACCCATGTTGGCTGCTACTCACCCTGTTATCTTCTTGGTGCTTATAAATAGTTTGTTTGATCATTTGTTCCAATATTTTTCTGGGAACTGAAGTTGAACTGACTTAAACTGATTATAATTTCCCAGTCTCTCCTTCCCCTTTGCAGAGCAGGCTCTGCGTTTGCTGGTCTGCATCGCCTGGTGCCTCCCGTGCCCGGCACCGGCCTCAGGGACCACCAGGACCCACGCCGAGGCTTCCCGCTCCGCTCCTTGGTGCCCTGGCACTCCTCGTGCCGGCTGCCTGGCCACAGCTGACCTTTCTTTAGTTGTGTAAAAGAGGGTTTACAGCCCCCACCTTTCCCGCACCACCCCTCCATCTCCTTCACTTCCCACTCCTCGGCCGACGGCTCCTTCCCGCGGAGATGCTCTGTCCTGCGCCCGTGCCTGGCTCGGTGCCTTGGGGCAGGAGGCCCTCGGTGCGAGCCGGCCCGGCGCCGCACCTCGGCTCTGTCGTGCTGCCGCACGGCCGGGGCTGCTCCCGACCTCCGCCCCGCCGGGCAGCGCTCCGGAGTTTTCCAGCTAGAGGCGCGAATTGCAACCGCAGCCGCTTCCAGGCAGCCTGCGGCAGAAACCACTGGCCGGCCCCGCACTCTCTACGCCCGCCTGCCCCTCGTGAGGCGCTCCTGGCCTCCAGCTCCTGGCCCTTTGGTAAGAAGCCGTGGCAATGCCCCGGCGAGCGCGGGGCGGGCGACGCGCTCGCGGCAGGTGGACGGGCGCTGCCTTTGGAGGGTGCTCGTTCGGGCCCCCGACGGCTCCCGCACTGCTGCCTTCAAACAGAAACGAGAGGGGATGGATACCGGAGCGTAACCTGGCGCAGGGAGAACGCAGGGTCCGTTGCCGGAGGCTTCTCATTATGTGGAGCAGCATTTCCTTGTTTTTAATTAAATATAAAGACTATCTTACAGTTATAATTAGTACCAGGTGGCTAAGGATTAAAGGGGCAGCATCAAAGGCTTGCCTGGGAGAAGCAAAGGCCAGGTTTGCCTCCTTCGTCATAAATCACCAGGAATCTCTGTTCTCTTGGAACTCCCCGTTGCACGAGGCCGCCTTCCAATGCTGCTCGGGCTCCAGTCGGAAATCCTGACCCTTACAAAATCTCTCTCCATATTTTAAAGCAAGCAGAGCAGAAGAACAATGGTTAATAAATATCAGTCCGCTGAGATCAAAAGTTTCTGTGAAAGGATCAGGGACGTTCGTTCAGCCCGGTGAAAGCTCCCTCTAAGCCTGTTACTGCCGGGATACTGAGCCAGGTGGGAGCAGGACGGCATTTCGGGATAGACGCCCGGCACCGCTCCCTGGCTGCCACTGGCAGGGCTGTGTCTGGCACCGGGAGCTGCTGGCGGGACTGGCAGCCACCTCCTGCGCCGGCGCAGGGTCAGCCTCCGCCGAGAGCAGGCACGGCCGCGGGCCCTGCGGCTCCCCCGGCCAGAGGCTGCCCTGGGGCCAGCGTCGCCGCGCCTGGCGCTGGCACAAAGGACATTTCCGCTCTGCGGCCCTGATGATCGGCTTTGTCTCCTTTCTCTGGCTGATTTGTTACCGTCTTCGGTGAAAACAGCAACAAACTCTCCTGCTCCCCGCTTTTTGCGGCCGGCACACGTGGGACTGAGCGCGGGAGGTTTCCAGGGCTGCAGCGGCAGGTCCGGGCTGCAGACGAGGGCAGGGAACGGGCTGCCATTTGCCGTAGGGCGAGCCCTGGCCCTGGCCCAGCCCTGCAGCAGGTTGGCACGGCACGGGGCCGTGGGGCCACTAAAGCAGCGACCGGCCGTGAGGGTTACGTCTTCTGCAAGTCCGCCTGAAGCCGGAGCAGTAGTGCTGGGGGGTCTGGGCATGTAACAAGGTCAAAGCTTGTACGGAGAAGGACGGATGGACGAGCTTTCCCGGCTGGAGGCCCCTCAGCAGCTGGGTTTTGCCTCGCTGGACTCCCGGTGCCCCCCCCTCCTTGCCCCACTCTGCCCGTGCGCTCCGCAGCAACACCGGCCGCGGGGGTCCGGAGCTGCCTTCCCGGGGGCTCTGCGGGAGACCCTGCCTCACAGCCGGCTGTTGGAGGGCCTGAGGACCTTCTGGCACTCGGAGCCTTCGGGGCCTCCGCAGCTGCCTCCCGCGGGTCCCGGCCCCCTCGGCTGTGCGGGGCATCGCCCCTCGGCCGGCCGGACAGGGACGCAGGCGGCAGCCAGCAGAAGCGATGGCAGGAGCTCGCGGTGCCTTGGGGGTGGGTGGTCCAGCCGGGCGGAAGGCAGCTTGGTGTCTCTCCCGGTCCCAGACTGCTATTTCACTCTGTCTTTAATTTTATTTAACATCTCATTTGGTTTGCTCTGCTCAGACCCAGCACGCCCCATCAGCGCTGCGGAGGGAGCTGACAAATCCATTGCCCCCGTGATGGATCACGCTGCCTCCTCCCCAGCGGAGCCGGCTGCTGAACGCCTGCCCTGTCCGGCAGCTCCTGCCCGCTGCCCACTGCCCGGCCGCGCAGAGCCCAGCCCCGGCGGGGAGCCGGCCGCGCGGGCAGCGCGCCCGCGCCCAGCCCTGTGCCGGCGCGGGGCGGGGGCTGTGTTATTTACACCGTGGGCCCCCGTCCCCAGGGTGAGTCAGACAAACACACAATAAGCTTTGACACAAATAGCGCTTATAAAATATTGCTCCTCTGGGACCGTCTTGCCTACAGTCATCAGGATGCTACTAGTTGCAATAAAACGGAACCGCTCTTTTACTCCTCACCACAGTTACTGCCGGTGTCTGTTCCCTGCCGGAGCGAGGGCTCGCCGGCCAAGCTCTCCCCGGTGAGGAAGCTAACGGGGAAGAGGGCTGCCGTTGCCTCCCTGCGTGATGCCTGGCTTGCATAAGCAGCCTAATAAACCCCGCGCGATTCCGCAAGACCTTTCGGTGCATACAGAGCAGCCCCGGGGCCGGGTTGCAGGAGCGAGATAGAAACGTTAGCTCAGCTCCACAGGTCCGGGGGATTTTATGGTCTGGGTGAGATGCGATAGCATCGCTCCTTGCTGCCTGCACATCTGAAGAGCTGCGGGGAGGTTCTCACAAAGGGCGGGCGTACCGTCACCAAACTGCCGCTGAGCGCGCCGCATTCCGCTTCGCTGCGTGCCCCCGCAGCGCCAGGCCCAGCCGACGGCCGGCGCGGGCTGTGTTTACCCGCCACTGGTAACGACCGCCGGGAGAGGAAAAGCAAAAACCATATGCAGTCCAGGAGAACGCCAGGCAAATGGGAGTCCCGTCACCAGGAGCAGCCCGTGCTCCGATTGCAGCATAATTCATTTCACAATGTATAAGAAAAGTTGAGTTATTGGGACATGTGACATTTATTTAGTTACATATCTCCTGTGGGAGATTTCTGGGGCCATTAATGTAGTGTATTTGCATGGCTAGTTTACATGCCTTTGCTTGTTATTGCTGTCTATATTCCATGCACCTCACACTCAATTTCAATTCAAAGTTTGGCAGTTGAGGTGTCACGACTAAAAAATGGAATGGCCTCCCTCAGAAATGAAATAATTTTGTTGTTCAGTTCCGAGCGATTTTGTAATTTCATGCTTGTGTATGATAATTTTATGCTGTCCTGCTCCACGTAACTCAGCTCTGCCAAGCCCTGACAGGTGATAAATACAATCTTTTCCGCCCGGCATGCGACAGGCCAGGATGAGGAGAAGGGGGGGCGGGAAAAAAAAGTGGCGATTTCACATCTGAGGTCCTGGCGCAGCCGGAGCCACCGCAGCCCCGTTCCTTCATCATTTCACGCCTGGATTCCAGCAGGCGCAACCCCTCGGCTGCGGCGGAGGGACCCGAGGGTCAAGGAAAGCGTCCTGGAAATGGAATGATGCTGGAGAGGAGCCAGGCAATGTTGTGTATGAAGGGAGAAAGTTATGACTTTGGCGTGTCCCCGTGCGCGGGCTCCGGGATGCGGCGTGTGATTTAGAGCCCAGCCTCTCTCTAATGGAGTTCAATAGAACCGTAACCTTTTGAAGAAATTATTTTTACAAATCTGTTAAACATTTGAAAGACAGCAATTTCCAATAAAAGAATATGAGTCCTTAACATTTATCACCAGGCTACAGATTTTATAACTGTTACTTCATATTGTTCTTGTAAAAAATGTTTCTCCTCCTGAGAGCAGATGAGTCAAAAGACTATTAAGGAAATGCCAGAGGTACAAGGGGGATATAATGGGTGCCAATAAAATGAAAGCAGAAGCAAACCATTTAAATTAAATTCAAGTGGTGATGAGAATCATCATTCCAACTACAAACCTGGAAAGCTAAACACTGCTTGGGAGCTCTGCTGAGCAATGCTGAGCCGCAGCGAACGCCGTGCCCAGCGGCAGTGGGACGCAGCGTGCGGGATCGGCGGCAGAGCTGAGCCCGGCTCCAGCCCAGCATCAAGATGCCGGTGCCGAGCCCGGCTCCATCCCGGCATGGGAGTGCAGGCAAGGATCTGCAGCATCGCCAAGCCCAGCTCCATCCCGATGTCAGGGCGCAGGCGGGGATGGAGCTGGCAGGCGCCGAGCCTCCCTGGGCAGCAGGCTGGAAAGCTGCTCCCAAACTGGTGGCTTCTGCGGGGAAGCTGCTGATCTGCAGGTGCGGAGAGGCACGAATGGGTTGAAGCTCTCCGAGGAACACTGGGAAATTTCCCTGCTCGAAGGGCTGAGACGCCCTTGTGGGAAGAAACGCTTCTGGCAGCAGAAATCGCAGTGACAACTTGCACGTGGTCTTGGCTCGCTCAGGTTGCACCTTCCTTTATCCATGCTCTTATGGGTGCCGTGTCCCATCCCCTCCCTTGCTTTGCCGTGGACTATGAAGGGAAGGGGCCAAGGAAGATGAGACACCCTGGTCTCCGTGTTGCCTCCTGGATCTGACAGCAGAGGAAGGCTCTCCAGACAGCGTAACCCACAACCTCTCTAGGGACCGGGTATCCCTTACCGGCAGCAGGTCTAGGATCATGTATGGCTGTTCAGGACAAGGACAGGTATGGGTCTGTCTGCCTGGGGTCGCTGGAGCTGCTGGAGCCGCTGTATGGAGCCATGAAATAGCCTCTCCATGCAGGGAGAGCCTTGTCTGCTTCTCACCCCTGTCAGAGTCAAACTGAAAAGCTCGGGGCAGCAGGGAGAAATCGATTGTCAGCGATTGCTTTTAACAAGCGAGTAGCAGTGTTCCGCTGCCAAGGGACCTGGGGCCAGAGAGCAAGCGAGCCCGGCCAGACCTGCACCTTCTGCAGGGCCGGGGCAGGTCCCGGGAAGGTGCTCCAGCACAGCTGGGTCCCATCAGACCCTGAGCCTCGGGACCGATGCAGCCCAGCTGCCTGCCCGCACCCTGCCCGCACCCTGCTGCTGCCCAAGCTCACAAAAGCCTGGGGGGACAGCAGCCCTGGCCCACCACAGCTTGCCCCGTGCCCTGCGTGGGTGCCCCAGCCAGCGAGGGAAGCTGCCGGGTCCACTGAGCCCCGGGAGCGGAGCCTGCAGGAGCAGTGAGTGTCCCCGGGCTGGGGGGAGCGGGGCCTTCGCTGGCCTGGAGCGGCTGGGGGCTCTGAAGCTGATGTTAAGGGCTGAGGGCTCTGGTTTGGCTGCGGCATGAGCTGGGTTTCCTGCTCGTTCTGGGCGCGTGGGTGTTCGCCGCGCAGAGAGCGGGTGCTGGGGGCTTTGTGGGCGGGGGTGCCCGGGCTGGCTCGGGGCGATGTCTGGCGGATCGGTGGGGTCGGGGGTGTGTGCTTGGCCGCTCATCAGTGAGAAAACCAGGCCTAGAGTTGGGGTGCTGGCGTGGTCTCTGGTGCTGTTTGGGTTGTGGGCACGGAGCGTGCCGGAATGGGCACCGCGGGCGAGCCCAGGAGCTGCGGTGGCGGGACGGCCCCTTGCTCGAGGCAGCCGGGCTGTCCCTGAGCTGTGCCCCACTACCAGACGGGGAAAGCTGCCTCTCGCCTGGGGCTTCAGGCACCTCTGCCCGGTCCTCTCCTGCCTCCTCTCCTACCCTCCGCCCGGGTGGGAGTTTGCAGCAGCTTTCCTGGGGTGCTGGACCTCCCTCCAGGAAAGCAGAAGGCGAAGGACTTGCTGGGTGCCGGGGGTGCTGGTGGGAAATGCACCGTGTCCAACCGCTTATGGCAGGAGGTGAGCGTGGCTGCGCCGGGGCGAGCGCCGGCCCCTTCCTCCTGCCGGTGGCCAGGGGGTAGGTGGGATCCCGCCGCCTCCCCGTCTGCTGACCAGCCCGCCCGGGGAGATGGGTGTTCGCTGCAGGTACCGAAAATTGCTTCCAGGTCCTGGATAGTTGGGGAGGACAGATTTCTTGTCTGTAAATCTGGAACTTAAGCCGTCGAAGAAAAACATCGGCAAAAACTTTAACTTGCTTCCTCTTTCTTTTCTCTTGCATCCGCCCTTCTGCTGTGGGCTGGGAGTCTGTGGGGAAGCTGCTGCATGCCACGAGGGATGAGGAGGCTCTGCCTGCCTGGGCTGAGAGCGTCAGCCTGGACTTCAGGGCTGTCCTGGCCGCCTCGGCTGGCCGGGTCAGAGAAAGGGGCACAGCAAGCACGTCTCAGTAGCCTTGATCAAAATGGTGGGGGAATAGCTCCTTCCCCAAGCAAGCTTGGGCGCAGCCAAAGGTGTTACCTTTGTGAATTGTTTCATCCCAAAGCTAATTGGAAAATGCATTTTAAAAATTTTTAATGGTCCTTAGAAAGATCCTGTGGTGGTGTGGGGGGGGGGTTTAAATTATTTTCTTTTTAAAAATTCAGGTGTATATGTAAAGTGATAAACCTGTAAACAAAATTAAGCCTTTGGTCAGTGACAATGGAATTATTTCTCTTGTCTTTTCATTTTCACATCACTTTCATTTTGGGATAACTAGAAAGCTAACTCTTCTGACTGTGTTATTTTTGGCCAGCAAGCTGGGAGCTCTGTTACCACAGAGCTCAGGTCTCCAGCCTCATACCGATTCAGAACTGACACCTGGCTTTGCGTACAGGATCTGCCCTTTTTGGGCCGTTCAGAGCTCCCGGGTGGAATATGAAGAGCTCTGAGAGAAAAAAGAGATTGGGTGAAAGCCTGGGGTTTCAAAAAATGAAAATAAAGACGGGAAGAGCAATGAGCGTGAGCCTGCACACAGCCAGCATTGCCACCCCGACGTGACCGCGGAGCGAGGAGGCCGGCCAGCGTCTCGGGCGCTAAGGTAGCGTTTGCTTCTATTTGTGTATTTTTGTGTCTGGCCTAACGATTTGCAAGGGGTACAAGCGTGTGTCACGCGCCGCGTTAGGACGCACCCGCCACTCCAGCTCTGACCGTGCTGTCTGCAAATACCTTTTTCTAAAGGACACACATGAAAGGTATTCTGAATCAACATGACTACAGCTCTGTTAACGCAGGTTACCCTTAACCAGTAGGTCACTTCACATCGCTGTGCTCACAAGACCAAAAATAATGCATTCAGCATGAACCGCGCATCAGAAAGGCAGCGCGTGTGCGGGCGGTGGGTCCTTCTGCGGCACTCAGAAGCGTGGGGGACGGTGGCACCAGCTCCCTGTCCCCTCAAGAGGGATTGGGGGGGGGGGGGGTGTCTTATTACTCCAATGGTATTAAAAATAACCGTAAAGGGCTCAAGATAGAAAGGCTGTGAAAGTCTCTGTCGTGTCCCTGACACGAGGATGTTTACCGTGTAGCTGAGTTAGAGCTGCAACATGCAATTAGGGCTTTCTTAATATGCATGTGCAGGCTCAGCCCACTCCTCGGGGACATCAAAAGCCTCATGATGCCTCCTGGTGAAACCCATGGATACTCGGTCTTCCTTGTCCGTATCTCTTAACTGTGAATTGATTTCTGCGATGAGGTCTCACGTGCTCTGAGTCGTTCTCTGACCGCTGCGCAGCCCGAGGCAGGACCCTTGCTGTGCTATTGCCCCTGGGTGCTGCAGAATAAACGGGGCGTCACAAACAGGCTTTGGGCTTCAGGCCGGGAGGAACCGAGGTGCGAGGAGGCTGACCGGAGGGGCACGCTCCAGGGCACCCGCTCCGCAGACCCAAGCACCACGACAGGCAGGTTCACGTGCAAGGTGACAAGCTCTTCCGCCGCAAGTTTCCCCCCGCAAGGGCGCAGCACCGTTCACACAAGCGCAGTGAATGCCCGGGTGTTTGTGTGCCTGTGTGTTTAGTGGGCAGGAGCTGCCCGCCAAGGACATGCCTGAGCTGGAGAGATGGCGCGTCCAGACCGAACATGATCGGAATTGATGAACCTCTGAAAACCTCCTGATGCATTTCTCTGCTTCCTAAATAAGGGAACCTCAGAGCAAAAGGCTGCTTCAAGCCATAACTAAGGTTCACCAGACACTCTGCTTCCAGTTCTGCTGAACACTGTCATCAAAAAATCATCCTGTGCGCTCTCC
Source organism: Phaethon aethereus (assembly GCF_964289735.1). Taxonomy (NCBI): domain Eukaryota; kingdom Metazoa; phylum Chordata; class Aves; order Phaethontiformes; family Phaethontidae; genus Phaethon; species Phaethon aethereus. The sequence continues at coordinate 863,605 of NC_138593.1, forward strand.
TCCCCCCCATCCCTCACACAGGCTTGCTGGCTTTGGGAAGCTATAGACACCGAGAAGCAGAAGTTAAAGGGTACAGAAAAGCATGGTCAAAGTCGGCCCAGGGTGCTCCATCATCCCGCTGGCCTTGCAGGTGAGCCTCTTTTGCACCTTACAGTACTGGAAGCTCTTTTCCTAAGCGCTTTCACCTACTCGGTCCCCTGGCACGCGTGCGGTGGTGGCACGTCTGCGTGCAGTTCTTGGAGCCTGTCCCGCCGCTCCCAGCTCTCTCCCCATGATCCATCCGGGAACGGTCCCGGTCAAGTCCCTGCACCCAGCTGCGTGAAGGCTACAAGTCCCGGAGGTGGCACCTGGGGCTCCTCAGTCAAGGCAGCAACCCCGCATGCGGTGGGAGCGTGCTCGGCCCCGGGCTGGCGCTCCCCTCCTCTGCAAATTAACTCCATAATGTGATGTTGCTCTGTACGGAGCAATAAATTAGAGTTGATTTTTTTTTGTTGCGTATTTTTATGCATTGCATACTTAATGTCTCTCTGAAAATATAAATAAAACATACGTAACCATTAGAAATCCTTAGAATCTGGGAAGCGCCTAGGAATTTATTTGTTTTCAGGAGGATCATACATATTGTATTAAAACTATATAAAGGGTTTAATAAAATGGCAAAAATAAAGCAAGAGCGAAGGCTCTCAATCTGCACTGAGAGGAGGGAAGTGATCTTTCTTTGATGCCTATTAAATGTTCCAGCAGATGAAACCCTATATTCTGCCAGGAAATGAGTTTGCCACAAGCCGATTGGGTGCTGTCGTGTGTGCTCGACTTTACCACTGTCATTCCTCTTCTTCGAGCAGCAATACATTACGCCGCCTCCATTTTTCATTCCTCACTGCCCGAAATGCAAATTTTCTCTCTGTTGTTTATATTAGGTTTTCAAATATATGGAAATCCAGATATCTGGAGGAAAATGTCAGGGCCAGAAATACTCATGATCTGTCTTTTCCCCAGCCTGACACTTTTCTCCATCACTTGCACGAAAGCATGTGAGGAGTATTAACAGCCGGAGAGGGTACGGGTGTGCGGCCGGGAGCTGCTGCAGGTCCGGGGGACGTTTAGCAGCAGCGGGTCTGGGAGGGAGCGGTTTGCTGCTTGCTGTGGTTCAGCGTTTGCACAGGTTTTTTTCACCTCCGTAAAGCTCAACAGATGGCCTGTGGACGGAAAGGGCCACGCTGTGCGGGGAAGGTGTCTGAGCGAAGGGGAGACAACCTTGGTGACAGCTTAACGGGAGCAGTGGGAGAGGGGTGGGCTCTGCCTGGGTGCCTGGCGCCCAGCTGGGACGCTGCCTGTGGTTCAAGGAACTGCTGGGGCTGGGAAAGGTGTTGTCTGGTGGGGGTGGCCGCTGGAAAGGGCTCCCAAGAGACCCTGTCCTCACACCCCGAGCTTGCTGCGCTTGGGGGTGAGGGGCTCTTCCCTGCGGGGTGGGGGCTTGCTGTGGCTCTGGGGGTCGGCAATGAGCTCCCACGTTGATGCTGCCGCTTCCGACCGGAGAGCGGGAGAAGTCGGCAAGCTCTCGGGCAGGACCAGGTCATGCACGTCGGGAGGAGTTCATGGCCAAATCAGGCTGGAGTTCCCCTAAGTTTTCTCAAGGAAGAGGTATACAAGCAATTTTCAATAAGGACAGACGTGACCTTGCAGATCAAACAGCATTCTGTGCTTTTAGCTCAGGGATGTTTGTGGATTGCTCACCTCTTCCCCCTTTGACCTACCCTACCGTGTGCTGCAGCTTTCCCATTGTGGCCCAGCCCTCCACGCTAGTAACTGTGCTGGTTTGTACTGGGCAGACCCAGATCTGCCCTGCTCTCAGCCCAGTACCCAGCCGCAGCTTCTCAGAGGCTCACCGGTTCCAAAATCAAGATGCTAAGCATAGCTGGTTGCCTGCGGCTCGGCTCCTGCTGACGGCACTGCCGTGTTCACAGACGTGTCCAGCCACAGCCGTTCCCATCTCCGCGGAGGCTTCCATGCCCCTATGCACCACGGAGCTCAGCTGCCGGGGCAGGCAAACGAATTGGCGTGGGTCGCAGGTGAGATGAGAGCAATCCATATCATCAGGCACTTTGCCTTCCTCGGCGAGCTGGGGAGGAAGAAGTGGAGGTGTGAGAGGAAGGGACAAGCTACCATGGGCGCGTGGACTGTGAATGACACGCCGATAATGAATGTGAATTGCATCCATTGCTCCTCTATGAATAAGAGAGCTATTTCAGGCTCTGGCAGCTTGAGAGGATGATCTGAAGGCAAAAATCAGTCTCCCAGTGCTGGAGAAAGCCTGATGTGCCTTAAAGGGTGTCATGAGAATCCTTCTAGCAGGTACCAGGAGGCTGCACATGCAGGTAACCATCACTGGAGTCGGCGCAAGACCTGTTCTTTAGCTGTTCCTCCATGCAAGTACATGGAGAGCCAAGGGAACGAGGCATAACAGCAAAAGCCCTATGAATAGGTCTTTATTACATCTCGTTCACATTTCTGATCGAGTGTGTTACTCGGAATTGCGCTTCTAATGCTTTGCCCACGCGGATGGTTTATGCACAAAAACTGACACCCAGCTCTGGTTATCATTGCTCTGGGCATCACTTTCATCTTGCAGACCTACACAACTAAACCAGCCCCAGACGAATCACGTATTCTGAATTTTGCAGTCAAGTGTAGACTGTGAAACTTGGTGGGCATATTTGAGTACAGTATCTGCTTTCATGATCAGTCGAGCTCCAGCACTCCAACACAGGTGCAAAGAAAATCGTGAAAGGTTGCAAACATAGTTACACTGAAATCCGTGTTTGAATGAATTTTATATACACAGAAATGTTTTCCTCTGTTTGCTTAGCCCTGCACAAACACTCCTTCAAGTACTGACACATGGAACAGCAAAGAGGTTATACAGCCTCCACACAAAGGCCACGGTCTTTTTAACTAGACATTGTAGTACCCATCAAAAAACAGTATTTCTGAGACCACAAGAAAAATTCCAGCATTAAGAAACACACAAGAAAGAAAAATCAAACCCCTCTGCTGAGCATTGTTATCGGTCCTGTTCCAAACACACGGAAAAAGCTAATGCAGCTCCTGAGCCCAGGGAGCACGTGGGAGAGATTTGTCCCCGGCTGCGCCGGTGCGCAGCTCGCCGAGTCTGCAGGATGCCTCCTCTTTACCAGGCACCTCTTCAGAATTCAGCTTGGATCTTTGGAGAAAATGTATTCCTTTTCCCCGTCTCTCATAAAAGCCTCAAGCATATGCTTAACTTTAAGCCCCTGCTGAGCTGAGATCTCTGGGCGCTTTGCTTCATCAGAGCTAAACTCGTGCGCAGCCCCCGGCAGAGCGCGAGCCGTCCCGCGTGCCTTGCCGTGACGCTGCAGTGAGTTTACCAGCGCCAGACTCCACTGACGGTGCCATCGCTGCGTGTTTCTTCACACAGTCCGAAAAGGCCGCCTCGCCTTTCAGAGACATGCTCCTGACCAGGGGCTGTTGGCCTGTTGCTGCTGAGTGCCGGACTCTGGAGACCGGGCACGAGCCGGAGCTTTGCACAGGGGCTGGCTCTGCTTGGGCACCCGGCCCGGCTTTCCAAGCCCTCTGCCCGTGCCAGCGTGCTTCGTGCCTGGAGATGTCAGGCGGACATCGGAGACAACGCCGCGGTAAGTTTACTTACCCGGGCCATCAGGAGGCAGCACCTCTGAAAACAGCTTGTACCGGTCTAACGCGCTTCTGAAACCTTATTCAAGCAGCAGTGGTTATGCAACTCAAGAAACCAAATTGCCATGCCCAGATTTTTCTTCCCAGGATGGCAATCGGGAAGTACTCCTGGCAAAGGGAAATCAGATCCAAGGAAATACTTGGGGAACAGGGTTTGCATTCTCCACCATCTCTGCTGGAGGTGGCTGGTCCTTCCCGCAGAGTGCTGTTAATATTCTTTGCGCTTGCAGGAACGGCACCAAGACGACTTCAGACCTCTCTCCTAGTCAGCTCCCCCTTCCAAGGCTGTGCGTTTTGGCAGACTTCTTGTTCCGAACCAGTGGACCTTGTTACACGTTGGAATGCATAATCCAAACCTCCCTCCCTTGAAGAGGCAGGAGCTGGGATAAGGCAGAACGTACCTCCACTCCTTTAATTACCAGCTGTAAGCTGCCTGGAAGCAGTCCTTATTTTGCAAAGTCCAGAATTTAAGTCCTTATCTTCCTCCTTCCCCCGGCCCGCAAGCACGCGGAGACGTTACCCCCGGCTCGGGGCTGGGAGGCTGCACCCGTGGGCAGAGCGCTCAGAAGGAGCCGGTTCTGCCCCCCAGAACATCCTCCCCGGGTGCTCCATCACTTGTGGTCTTAGCAGAATAAGCTCGAGCTTTTTTAACACCTTAGAGCTGCTCCCAGGCCGCAGGAGAGCGATGAGGAGAAGCAGCAGGAGCCGGGGGCAGGAGCAGGTTTCTAGTCGCGTCTGCGGAAACGGGTCAGCCAAGCTGAGCCACTTGCCTGTTACTCTGCGTCTGAGCGTGTTGGACTGTAGAAAGAGCTAGTCCAGGTCCTTGGCTTCTTTCTCTTCTTTCCTTTGGCAATAAGTTCAAATAATAATAATCACAGTTTAAAAAAAAAAAAGAGAGAGAGAATCCCTGTGGCCATCGTGAGATCCTGAGCACAAAGTGCTGGTATTTCACATTTGAATACAAGAAGCTATTACACTCTCACCGAGAACAGAGAGTACTGTCCACAAGGTAGCTCCCAGCATATCCAGTTTCAGGCTGATAGCAATTTGCAATAGTTTTATTTCACCAGAATGAATTAATACAAGAAAATAACTTGCAGATTACAACAATCCCTTCAGCAACGTATGACTCAGAGCCAGGCAAGCAGCCAGGGTTGAGAGTCAAGTTATTTGCAGCTACGCTTGTGCAAGGTCTGCTTTGAAGTAAGCCATGACGAGACACACAACTTCATATTTGGACACTTGGACATGAGGACCTGAGCCCCGACCTAACCACTGCACTTGATTCATGTACAGCCCAGACCTCAAATGCAACTCGAATCCACTTCATACAGGTTAAGTATCTTGGTCCCCAGAAGCTGGACTATTCCCTGCCTGTGTTGCACAACCCCAGAGAGCTGAGGAAGGACATCAGCTTTTCCCCTCAATTCATTGCAGCTGCAGGTGATGCATCAGAGTGAAAGCTTTCAACTGGTGATCTTTAAAAACAGGCCATCCATCATTAGTGAAGGTCAAGTGCAGATGAATTCCATCATTTTACAATCATATGATCGCCCCCCCTTGCCCTTGGTTGGGTCTGCAAAACAAAGTGAAGCTCTCTTGGGGGAAGTCTAGCGCACTAGAGAGTGCGCTCAGTGCAGTCACTAGAAGGAACGGTGGTGGAGAGCAAGGGGTCATAGTTGGCTCTTCATCTCTTCAGAGGCTGATGAAAATAAACCCTGATGGGATGTGGGCAGCTCTACAGATGGTACCTGCCCCCCCCGGTTCTGCAAAGACCCTTTGGCACAGGGAGCAAGGAAAAACTGTTCTAGTTCATAAAAGAAAGAGCCTGCAAGGCACCTGTGGTGGATGAAGGCTGTGTATCTCCTTGTAAAGTCTTCCACAGGCGGCGGCTCCAAATGCTGCTGGTAACCAATCTAACTCCCCACCCGAGTTTAGCTTCAGCTTACAGTACCTGAGTTACGCATGTTCTCTTGGTCCAGAAATACATTTGGAAGGGAAAGATAATGATTGCAACCAACTTACTCCAAGGCATCTCTAACTCACAGGTGTGTTTGATGTGTTGGTTTCCTTTCAGCCGCCAGCAAGACCTGAAAATAAGGGGCAAAATGGACCATCACACCACTAAAGCTGGAAGAACAGCAGGGCAAGGGAAGGACCTCTTGAAGCACGAATTTAGCGTGGGCTGAGCAGTTGTAGGAAGCACTAGGAAAACATTCAGGGTGTGCTTTCGGATGACTCTTTGTGTTTGCCCTACTTAAGACCTGCCTTATGGGAACAAGTTTTTAGCCAAGCTAGTCTGGAAGCCCAGCTTTAGAAAGGAAGGAGATGCTCTTGGGCTCCGTGGCTCCACGCCACGGGCTGTCTGCTGGTCACGTCTCATCGCACCTTGTGCACATGCAGGCTGGGAATAAACCTTCCTCCTCCTCCTCCTCTGTGCCGTGGATGTACTCCTTTTCTCTGTCATAGGACAAACTAGAAAAGAAGAGCTCCAACCTGGCTTCTGTCGCTGCGGAGAAGCGCAGTGTCTGGAGCACGCAAAGGCGATTAAATGTGTCATGTGTGCATCATTTAAATTAACGTTGCTAAAACAACAATGCTATTTTTAATATTTAAAGAGCCCCTTTGAAGAATAGGAGAATCTGTCACCTTTCCTGGTGGATTTGAATCTCGTGTTCTGAGGGTTTTTCGTCTCTGATTAAAGGAGTTGGCTGCATGAGGAACGTGCTGGGAGGGGGTGTGGGACCGAGACGCGTCCCAGGGAGCAGCTCCTGCTTGCAGCGTTGGAGGACGCAGCCAGGCAGGTTTTCTTGGCTGTCTGTTGTGGAGCTCCAGCCCAGGGCATCCTCCTCCTGCCAGAAGCCACGGGCAGCTGGACAGACAGTGCCTTCCCGGGCACCCACCCTTCGCTGCCTCTGCTGGGATGCGAACCGCAGCCTGGGCGCGTCCCGGGGCTGTGGCACCGTAAGGGGCACCGCTCTTCGCCTCCCTGCCCGCCCTCCACTCCTCTCTCTGAAGTCTCTTCGGGACGTTCGGACACAACAGGACCACCATCTGAGCCTAACCCTGACCCAAACCGCTCTTTAACCTCTCTAACGGGCTTTTTTTCGTGCAAAAGCCACGCGCCTCACCCAAGAGGGGTCCAGCTGGTGCCGTGGTGGGCCAGTCCCTTCCCGCGCCGTGAAGGCAGCACGTTTGCTGTTGTGGCAGCATGAGGTTTGCGTCCTCGCCCAGGTCCCCTGCTCAGCAGTGCCTGCCCGCCCGGCCATGTTTGTGCAGCTGGGTGTTGCTGCCGAGCTGCGCGACTCGCAGTTGTCCCTGCTTTCTTTCAGGCTTTCTTTCCAATTTGTCAACAAAGAGTTTGATTTCTGATCTCCCAGTGGTCTTATGCTCCCGGACAGCCATAAGTCTTCTGCAAAGGGAGCTTGCCTTCCCCCATTCCCCCAAAATAAGGGCAGCGGACACACGGAGCAGTATCTGGCCCACCTTCCCCTGCAGCCATCCGGGCGAGGGTCTCGTGCACCATCGGGTGTTGATTCTGGACTCCAGGAGCCCCTAAGGTGACTGATCCCGTCTCCATGTGCGTAGCTGCCCTTCCACCTCCCCCGGATTTCCACCCAGGTGAGGTTTGCCGTGAACAAGGAGCGGGAGCTGCTTCCTGAGCCTCTGCCATGGCCGGGGACCAGGATTCAGTCCTCGGCCTCTCGAATGCCGGCTCGCAGCGCCCTTCCTCCCTTCCTCGGCTCGAAATGCGGAGTGCCGGGAAGCTGGAGGAGAAGGGCCCGTTGTCAGCGAGGCTGGAGCAGGGAGCAGATATTAATGTTATTGGAGGGAAAAGACTATTAGGATTCTGTAGCTCTGAAAAATACATAAGTCTGAAATAAGACTAATGAGACATTTACTGGTGCGGTTGGGTTGCATTAATGACCCTTCAGAGGATACAATTGCAAAAGGCTTTCACTGTAATTACCACACTAATGATCGGCAGTGACATCATTTTAGACCAAATGCGATGCTTGTTTTGGATGCGTTTCAAGATCGGGACTTCTCGGCGGCTGGCGTATGAGACCCATCAGCATTATTGCCTGTCTCCCTGCTCTGCTGACCATCTTTCTTAGCTGCCTCCTTGGCTACTATCTTCCCTCCAGCCTGGCCCCAGCGCCCAGCATTCCTCCGCTTTGGAAGGCACTGCGGGGACTGAGCTGAGAACGGGGATTCGTCCGCACTGGCGGCTCGGTTCCCGGCACTGGGCATGAATTGGAGGAACCGGGGGGGGCCGCACACCTCCTTTCATTCTGCAGGCACCCTTCAAAGGCTTTTAATAAACAATGATTTATTATCTCCTGGCATGGCCCGAAGCACATCTGCGCGGTGTAACTTTGGACAATACCTGCTCCGGGCGCGCGTCTTGCAGCCGGTGGGGACAGGCTGATCCCCATCTTCCCCGGCGCCTCTGGGCTTGGAGGAACGTATTAATTAACCTCATTATCCGGGATCATTTCAGCACTCGCAGAGACAGGGTGTTACCGTGGCCTAAGGAGGGGTCTCTGCAGGCGAAAGCCCGGGGCCGGGAGCAGGGGTCCCGCTGCCGGACGCAGCCAGGGGCAGGTGGAGCCGGGGGGTCCGGCTATTTGGCTCCGCGGGGACGCACAGCTGAGAGCGGGCGATGCCGGCGGCTGGGCAGGGGCTGGAGGAGGTGCCCAGCTGATGGGGCTCATCCCAGCCCCTCTGCTCATCCAGCAACCCCCAGGCTCTGCTCCCAGAGGAGGGATGCTGGAGGCAGAGGCAGCGCAGGGAGCTGGTCCTCCCTCGGCACCATCTCGGCCCGCAGCCGGGGTCGTCGGCGTGCGGAGCCCAGTTTGGGGCCGGGAGGGAGCTGGTGGTGGCTGCATGCTGGAGCCTGCGTGTGCCACGGCTCCTGGCTGCCTCCGCTTCTCGCCGGCACCAGGCGCGGCTGGGGACGGATTGACAGCGGCTTGTTAAGCCTGACAGAGCATCGACTTTCAAGGAGACGGGGAAAGCAGGGCTTTTTAATTAAAAAAAAAGAAAAAAAAGAAAAAAAAGGCAAGTCATGATTTCTGCCTTTCCTGTTCAGCTCTTCTGGAAACGGCATTCCTGCTCCAGCATTTAAAAACATCAAATTGATAGCCCTGTCACCTGTGCCCATAGGCTACTGCTCCCTGCCCCAGCCCTCCCGCCAGGGCTCTGCCTTTGAAGGCGAAGGCACTGCGGTGTGACTGTCCTCAGGGACATTCATTTTCTTTCCTGCAGACTTGTTGGTTGTCACCGGCAAATATCCAGGCAGGCTCAGTACCGTCCCCTTGTTCCCAGCAGCATCCTGGAAAACGCTGATACCGGTACCAGGTACTGACAGCAGTGGGTCGATCCCCGCGGCACCGGCGCAGCCTGGGGACCGCTCCTGGCAGTCACGAGGAGGCGGGTACGATGTGTGCAGAATGCTAAGTGAGTTTTTCATTCTCTACCTGTGATTTTCTGACAGGTACACGGAGTTTTCTTATTTTGGAAATAAGAAATTCTGCCTCAGAAGAAGGTGAATGGTGATCGGGAGTGTGGTCGCAGGTGAAGGCAGCCCTAAAACACGAGTCTCTGGCATGAGGGAAGCGTGGGGGAGCAGTAATCCTTGAAAGGGAATGAGGAGAGCCACAAACATCCATAATCCTCGACTGCCTTAATTCCCAAATCTCCTCGCTCCATCCCGGGCTGGCGATCTCTGCGCTTGCCAGCGCGTCCAGCTGACATACCGGCGGTCGCTGCCAAGCCAGGGTCCCGCACCGGCCGTTTCCCAGCCCCGAGGGGGTGCCCACCGGTGACCCTGCCCAGCTGAGACCCCCTGCCCGCGGCGAGTGCCCCCGCGCCGGCGCAGCCTCGCTGCTGCCGAACCACGCACCTGACGGCCCGCTCTGGTCCCCGTCCTGCCCGCCGTGCTGCCGTGAGACCCCTTTGCCCACACCTGGGCTTGGAAATACTCTGCCGGCCGTGCTGCTGGCGGCTGCTGGGAAATCGGTGCTTCGAGGGGTTCCCTGGCTTCCTCACAATTCGGTGGGAAATTATCTTATTGTTTTTAATACCAACATTTCATTTAGGTGAAATCATTCATTCTTATAAGTTCCTTTGGGTTTTTTTCTCTTGACCTCTGATGCAGAATATGGTAAAAGACCTGAAGCAGCAAAATCGAACTACAACGTTTGGAATTCTTTTTTTTTTAATAGAAATTAATGCCAATTAAGAGCAAAACCAAGTTTCAGAGTCTTGAAGTTCTGCATGAAATGGAAAGGCCACCTATGGATCATTTCTGGCGATAGCACATCAGAAGTCCAAGAAAAGAAATCTGGCCTTTTTAAAGGTCCTCCTGAACTACCTATTTCTTTCACGGTCCCATATTTTAGAGGCAGCGCAGGCAGGGTCTGCCTGTGAACCGTATATCCATCACAACGGTGCGTATAAATTTGCTGAGAAATTTCTGTCAGATGGTACCAGCTTTAGGAGGTTTTAAAGTCAGATTTGCATCCTGGGCTATTTTTGCTGAATCCTTTGAACTTCCATCAACGGCTCAATGCGTGTTTGTGCAAGGGGCGCGGAATCCCTGCTGCGCCCCGGGACCCTCGCCCCCGCAGATGCAGGGTGGGTCAGAGGATGCCCTGGTGCGGTGCAATTCTTAATCCCTGTGCGTGCGCTTCATCCGACGCGTCGCGGCCATGACAGCAACTCCCATCCCCACAAATAAATAAATAGGGGAAAAACCCAGCCGGCTCTGCTCTTCCGCTGAAGCCTGGCTCCCGCGCGCCCCTGGGACTGCTTTCTGCCCAGTTTGTTTTAACCTCCTCCGCTTCCATCCGGGCCCCACCACCGCCTGCGGCGTGCTGGGAGGTGTCAGCGCCTGCTGAAAATGTCCAGGAAAGCATCTTCTAACTTTTCTAAATTTTGTCCCAGACTTGGGATATGAAAATGTCCAGTTGAACGCTGCTGGATTTTTTTCTAGAAAACCCTTTTAAAAAAAAACAAACACAAAACCAGCAAAAATAAGCTTCCTTCACCCATTTCTGATGGAAACTGCCCCTTGGCGACGGCACTGAGCAGCGTCCCTGTGGGTCTTGCAGAGGCAGGAGCACACGCTCCGCTTTGCTAATCCCCAGCCTCGAGGCGAGTGGCACCGCGTAACCGAGAGCCGGGCGCCCGGGCGTCGCGGCCCCGTGGTGCTTTCGCACGTGGCTCTGGGCGACGGACCGGGTCCTGCTCCGGCCCCTCCGTGCTGCCACCCCACACACAGACCCCGCTCGCTCCGCCGGCGCCCGCCAGCAGCACGTGCTCGTTTGCAGCTCCCTAACGAGGAGCCGCGGCTGCTGCCGGCTCTCCGGGCTCCGCGGGTGCCGGGCAGCAGCGCGGAGCGGGGGGGAGCGGGGAGGGGGCTTCGATTCAAGGTCTGTTCCCTGCTTGAGCGATCAACATCATTTCCATACTATAATTACATTGCCCAATCCTCTCCTGATTTTACTGCTATCTTGTAAGGCGTCCCGGTTGTGAGTAATTTAAAGCTATATGAGATGTCAGGCTCTGTGAAACAATCACCCCTCAAAGAAATATGGCCTGAGATAATAATTGATAAGTCCCATTAGGCACCGGGGCCTGCTGTTTCCGACATGGCCTCTTCCGAGCCGGCCTCGTCGGTTCCCTTAACGCCGGTTTCGCCGCCCGGCGTCACTGGGAGCGCAGCGTGCCCGGCCGGGGCGCGAGGGGCGACCCTGGGGGTGGCAGGCGGAGGAGCCGGGGGAGCGCGGTGATCTCTCACCGCAGGGCACGGCGGGCGTAACTGGAGCGATTCAGCCCCCTCCGTTCCAGGGTTACCGTATTTCAGCCTGATTTACGGCTGCGTTCTCGTGCAGAGCGGGCGGCGAGTGCTGGTTGCCCCCCCGTATTTGCTCTGTGGGGTTTCTCTCAGCGGTTTCTCCTCGTCCTCATCAGCAATTGGGAAACTCTCCCGGGCGTCTCCCCTGGCCCCCATACCACGCCCACCGCCCCGGCGCGGCGGCCCTTCCCCGGCACACCCGGGCAGCCACCCGGCCCGGCGGCCGCTCGGTCTCCTGCAGCCGGGGAGCGCTGACCGCGGCAGCGCGTCCTCGGCACGGCGGTGCATCCTTGGCACAGCGGTGCGTCCTTGGCACAGCGGTGCGTCCTTGGCACGGCGGTGCGTCCTTGGCATCTGCTTGCTCGGTCCGAAATTTGCTGGCGGATTGAGAAGCCACGTTTGGATTTGAGCTACGTGACAAGGGTTCCGCTGTGACCCGCCGAGCCGGCGCGGGCTCGAGGCACCTGAAACTGCCGATTCCTTCAAGCTGCAACTACGTGTGTGTGTGTGTATTTAAAAATATATATGTACACACACGCACACACACATAGAGCTGCATATAAACATGCACGTATGCCTATACGGGTATCTATACGTATATAAACACACGCACACACAGAAGGGGACGATCCCAGCGCCTGCGTGCCCCTCCCAGACGCAGTTTCCAGTGAGCGGGGCCGGGGCAGTCGGGCCGGCGGCCGCCCTCGCCTGGGGCCGGGCGCTCCAGGCACTGGCAGAACACGGCCCCGGTGGCCCCGGTGGTCCCGGTGGTCCCGGCGGCCCCGGTGGCCCCCGCCCCGCCGCCCCAGCCCCGCCGGAGCTCGGCGCTTTGCTCCCCGCGCCGCAGCTCCTTCCCACAGCCGTGCCCATGCGGCAGAGTGGAAACGGAAACTGGTGGTTTATTTCTGTCACTGTAGTTTGTATTTCTTAACGCCGTGTCTCCAGCTTTTTAATGGTTGCACAGTTTACAAACACTCTTCCTTTAAACTTTTAAATTTTTAATTAGAGAAGAGAACGTAAACTTAATTTTTTGTTGTCTGCGAGATAGGAGAGGTCTTACCCGTGACAACGGGATGAGTGATGAATTATGCAAGTAGTGAGGGAAAGGCTGGCTTTTTTTGATGTGCTATTTTATAATTGCATAAACTACTACACTCCTGAGTCGGGCAAACATTGTTTTACACATTCAATAACCTTTAAAAAACAGTGACAGCTAATTTATGATGTTCTGTAACAAAAAGAAGAAAAAGAATTAGAACAAGGATTTTTTAAAGTTGACAAAACTCGGGTGTTCTCTCTAGAAAAGGTGAGGAGTTCAGAATAGCACGGCTTTCTGGAAAAGAGATTTCTTTTCTCTTTGCATTTAGGAATAGATACCACAAAATCAAAAGGTGTGCTTATGGAGTACGTGACTAGGGGAAGGGTTTACCTTTCGGAGCAGGTTTGTCGTATGTGCTGGGACGGGACGCAGCATAGCCAAACCCTCGGTTGTGAGACCCGCAGTACAAAAATGGATGTTCAGTAAATCGGGGGGTGACATCTGGGGTGGAACGGGGAGCATTTCAACTTCGTGTTAACTTTGACCTATTTGGAAAAGAAGATGTCTTCCCGGGAGGGGGTTCAGTATTTGAAATTTTTTTATCTCCCCCAGAGTGGGTTTGCAGAGATGGAAATCTGTGTTTCCCAGAACGGAAATTCTGGAGAAACGTTCCAATTCATAAACACTGAAACAACCTTATTACAATGACACGGTCTGACAGTTGTTAAAATATTATAATAAAACATAAGAAAAAAAGAAATATACCATAATTCATTACTATCTTTGAAAAGTTTAAGAGAGGGAAGAAAGTCAAAACGGATCAGTTTTGATCTTGGATTATTTCATTGAAAAATTCATCAAGATGAGAAAGTCCCCGCGGGATGTTTTGATGTGGATATAAAAGTGCTTTTGCAGAAAACATCTGGCACTAGAAGGATTTGCTGGTTTCTCGAAATAACCCCCCGAGCTCACGTTACCCATCGAGGCTGGGGCTTGGCCACCAGCCCTGCCCGGCCGCAGCGGGAGCCGGAGCCCAACGCGAGCACGAGAGCTGGACCTTCACAAGCTGCCGCTGCTGCTTCCCTGACCAGCACCCGAAGGGCTCGAGGCGAACGTGGACCAGGTGGGACTGCTGCCTCTGAAACGCCTTCTGCCGAGCCGCAACACGTTTGGCTTCTGGAGAAAAGTACCCAAACGAAAGGAAAAAAAAAAAAAAAAGACAACAAACCAGCCTTAAGGATGGGCTGCAGCGTATTCCTCACGGCACGCAGCCTGAGCGGAGGAGCGCCGCGTGGGAAGTTCATCACCTGAAGGGCTTGGGGAGCGCGCGGAGAAAATTTTGGGAGAAGTCCCCACGCAGGGGTCCCTCCCCGGCAGCGGCAGGCTGGGCCGGGCTGGCACCGCACGCGGGATGGCACCGCACCCAGCTCACCCAGAGCCTCCTGCAAAGGGACGGGATCCCCCAGGGCCGGGCCCTGTGCCTGTCCGTGCCGGCACACGCGTCGCTCGCTATGGTGAGGACGTGGCAATGCCTCCACTGACTCCTGCCTCCGCCTCAGCCGCCTCTTCCTGCCCAAATTCAGGCAGGTGGTTGATGCACGGGGCTCCGGACCAAACCCTCCCCAGGTAATGTTGTCGAGAGAAGCGCTGGGAGCTGAAGCCCGGGGTCCGAGGCTGAAGCGGCGGGGGCCAGGGCGCCGGGGCTGTGCGTGCGCCGGCAGGAGAGCGGCTGAGCCGCTCAGCCCCGCTGAAGGGAGACGCTTCTGCGTTCGGAGACCGCTCAAAATCCCGCTTTGTGCAAACGATCGGCGCTTACCCCACCAACAGACACCCAGGCTACACAACAGGGGCCACCCTTCCGCCCGTAAAGCTCCGTTAGGGAACTGTAGCAGCCAGACAAAAACGCAAACTCAACGTTTATCTCAACTCCTCTTTCAGGCTTGGGTGCTGGTGAAAGCAGCCTTGTGAATTCAGAATCCATTGGCTCCCTGGAGAAATCCCAGCGCTGTTTGGTAAGCAAAAGTAAAAGTCTCTGCCACACAGCTGCTGTGAAAGTTTTGACCAGAAAGCAACTGCTTTTAACATCCACGGGTGGCACACGCAGGTGGGGATTCGCTCCCTGTGTGCTGAGGACGGCCGTGAAGGCAGAGCTCTCCGTCGCTGCACTAACAACTGCGCGTTACGGTTCCCCCTCTCCCGGTGAAAGCTTGGGGCCGGTGGGTGCTGGAGCTGCTGGTGCCGCAGCCAGCCGGCTCCCGCGGCCGTGCGGCCCTGCTGCGGCAAGGGACGCCGGCGGCACTGCTCGCCCCGGCTCTGCACCTCGCCGCGGCAGGCGCTTTGAAGCCCTTTACAAACCTTCTGCAAACTCTCTGCAGGCAGTCACACCAGTGCCGGCAGGGCCAGCACTGTGGCCAGCGTGCCGGGTCCTGGGTGCCGCGGCGTGCCTTCTTCCACCAGCATGGGAGCCAGGGTGGTGGCCACGCGAGCCCGGCAGAGACGAGTCGTGCCCGTCTCTCTGGGCTGATGCTGGATCAAGCAAAATCACCACTTGTTCCTCTTGTTTCTCTGCCTGGCGGAGGGAGACTTTCTGGAGCAGTAAGACCTTGCTGGCACCCCGCACCTTGCTCCAGCAGAACTGAAACTGGGGAGACCAAAAGAGACCATAATTTGACACTTCAGAAACTAAAATATATATGGTCATTTGGAAGCAGCGGGTTCCTGCAAGAGCTGTTTGCAAACGGAGCAGGCAGAGCTGGGCTGAGGCTGGTGAAAACCAAAGGTGAATGGCAGGATCCTGCTTTCTCTCTTTGTCACAGTTCGAAACAAGCACTTCAGCTCTCCACAGTGGAATTGAAAAAAAATTCTGACCTCTTCGTGATTTTGCGTTTCAGCTCGCCCCAAGTATGCCTTTCTCCTTTTATCAATCCTATTTTTAAGGATCTAAAGGAATGAAAGTAATTGCTTTACATCTTACCTTATTACTTTAAAAGTATTTATTCCCTTTCCTAACTTTCATTGCAAATCACTTTTGCTGATAAATCCGTTCACCAGTAATGGAAGTCGGCGTGATGGCGCGGTGCCCGGCCACGCTGGTCAGTGGGGATGGAGGGGTCAGAGGGTCCTCACCCTGCGCCATCCCCGGGGGGGTCACACCAGCACACACGGGGCATCATGGGGCTCCTCAGCCGGGCCAGGACACGGGACGAACGGGGCAGCTGCAGCTGGAGCAAATCCACATTTTGCCCCTTCTCCCTGCCCCCCAGGCACCAGGGGCATCCGCTGTGTCCGCGGTGGGTTGACCTGCGGTGCCCACCCCGCTTCCTGCAGCCCCCCGGGGCCAGTGGCCGCAGCCGCTTTCCCCAAGGCTCGAGGCCACCGGTAGCGAGGCGGGAGGGGCGAGGTGAGACCCCATCCCCATGGCGCATCCCGCCCCGGCTGCCCGCCCTCTGCCTGCACCGGCCGGGGCGAGGACGGCGGGACAGCAGTGAGCATTGACCTACAGGGGAGCTCCAGCCCCATGAATGCGGGCTGCGGTTAGTCATGGTGCAGCGCTGCCGAGCGCCCGAGCTGAGGCTGCCCCGGATCTGGAACCGGGTCTGCTGAGCCGCGGCCGCGCCAGGTCAGATCTGGCAGCGCCGGGCTCGCGGCAGCTCTGGTGCCGTGCCATGCTGCGGTACCTGTGGCTCCCGGCACTGCAGGAGCTTTTGCTGGGAGACCTACTTTTATTTTGGCTTCGCATGTTCCAGGTGTACTGCCTTCGCTTTCAAATAATTTTTCCTACCTCTTTCTCCCTGTAGATTGGGTTGTAAATTTACTGCTATTAATTAATTTATAATTAAGTTCTATAAAGCAACCGCTCACTCCGAGAGAGATGATTCCACATAATCTCAGTTTGTCAAAATATGCCTGTCTCCTTTCAAAGCTGCGAGGAAAACACCGTGCAGCTTCAGGTTTTGAGACGTTAAACAGAGAGACAGTACGAAGATTTGCCCTGGAGGAGTCCGCTCAGCCGTACGAGAGCCAGAGCAGGAAAACACGCTCTATGACTTTTGGCCGCGCAGAACGTTTCCCCTTCTGCGGCGCGCGGCCGCAGCCTCCCCTTTCCCAGCCCCTTTCCCAGCCCCTCTCCGTGCTTCCCTGTGCCGGCCGGGACGGGCAGCCAGCGGTTCTCCGCTGCGAAGCGCGGGTGACGGCTGCCCACCCCGCTGCGCCCAGAACCCGCCGTCGCCTCACCCCACGGCCGCCCAGGGTTACATCCCAGTGCACGGGGAGACCTCAGCACCATCCCCATCCTCCTCCTCCTCCCGCTAACTCCGGTTACCCGAAGGACCGAGCGCGGGGGCTGCCAGGGCCCCCGGCGCCTGACGTGACATGGAGCCTGTAGCGCAGTGGAATTACATAAAAACTAATCCCTGCAGGAAGTGTTGAAAGTCATATTTAATACGTGCGCAGACCGTCACCTGTTTGCTGTCTAATTGGCTGCAAACTAAACAAGCAACGGAGACCCAATTACAGGTTGCGTACCAAGCGCCCTGTGTCCCGCCGTAGCTCAGAGGCTCAGGGAAGCATTTAACTGCTAATAAACAAGGTGCATGGTTTAATTTGAAAGGTTATTGCAATTTAACATGACTGAATGGCGGCGAGCGCTCACGTGGCAAGTCGCAGGAGCCATTATCACACAAAAGCAGCGCGCCGTTCCCAAAGCATCTGGTCAGTACAAAACCCTTGGGCACATACGTGGGACAAAATCAGGGTGGGGTTCGCTTCTCGGTGGTCCTACAGACCAAGACGGGAGGTGAAAGGCTCCTGGGGCCGCTGCTGCCTCCCTAACCCCAGGAGAGATGGCAGCCCCAGAAAACTGGCTGGTTTCCTCCCCGGACTTACAGACGGTCGAGGTGGTTCCAAAGAATGCAATTTGTGCATTTGGGATGCTTGCTCACACCCCTCATCCCGCAGCGCCAGAGAAGCTGTTCCCCGTCTCAGGCAGCTCATTCTCCTCTCACCGGAGGATCTATGGGCCGGCGAGAGCCCCCGTCCAAACCCCATCTGCTGCTTCTCTGTCCTGTTTCCACCCCCTCGGGCGAGCCGAAGCGGTGGATCGGCCGTGAGCGAGGGCCCGTCGCGGGCTCGGGCACAAACAGCTGCGATTAGCGAACGCGACATTCGCTGCCGGCTCCCGAGCGCGGGGCAGCGAGCCCTGAGCTGCGGGAAAGGTGTGGCTCTCCGGAGCTGCGGTTTGGCTTTCATTACGTGGTTGTGGGGAACAGTGACTTTTTTCCTACCTAGGGAGGCTCTGGAAAGACCCGCGGAACTCTGCAGGTGGGCAGCCCGGGACGGATGAGGTGCTCGCTGCCTGGGCCACCGGCACGCCTGAGAGAAGGAATGAGCTGAACTGCTTGTGCACCTCACGAGAGCCGTGAAGGAGCCGCTGGCGGTTGAGGAAAGGCCCTGGCTGTGGGCAGCTCATGGAAACCTTCTGCACAATGAGCAGGGGCTGAAGAGGAAGCGGCAGGTCGGGGTCTGCGGGGAGCGCCGGAGCAAACAGCGCTGGAAATACCCCAACGCCGCCGGCACACGGCTGCTGCGCTGGGCCCGGCGCGTGCCCTCCTGATCCCCACGGCAGCAAACAGGCAGAGCAGAACCGCGAGCACGGGGACGGTCAACGTACGAGGTGCCGGGAGGAGCCTCCCCATAGGGCGATCGTGCCCGGGCTGACACGGCGCAGAGGAGCGCGCACCGCCGCCGAAGAGGCAAGAGGGTTTGGCTGGGGAACATCTGCAAAACTGCTGCTGTAAAACAAAACCCAAAGGGCCGTTCTAGGAGAGCTGGAGACCTGGGAGCTGTAGAATGAAAAGGTTTTCCTTCCTTCCTTCCTTCCTTCCTTCCTTCCTTCCTTCCTTCCTTCCTTCCTTCCTTCCTTCCTTCCTTCCTTCCTTCCTTCCTTCCTTCCTTCCTTCCTTCCTTCCTTCCTTCCTTCCTTCCTTCCTTCCTTCCTTCCTTCCTTCCTTCCTTCCTTCCTTCCTTCCTTCCTTCCTTCCTTCCTTCCTTCCTTCCTTCCTTCCTTCCTTCCTTCCTTCCTTCCTTCCTTCCTTCCTTCCTTCCTTCCTTCCTTCCTTCCTTCCTTCCTTCCTTCCTTCCTTCCTTCCTTCCTTCCTTCCTTCCTTCCTTCCTTCCTTCCTTCCTTCCTTCCTTCCTTCCTTCCTTCCTTCCTTCCTTCCTTCCTTCCTTCCTTCCTTCCTTCCTTCCTTCCTTCCTTCCTTCCTTCCTTCCTTCCTTCCTTCCTTCCTTCCTTCCTTCCTTCCTTCCTTCCTTCCTTCCTTCCTTCCTTCCTTCCTTCCCTCCTTCCTTCCCTCCTTCCCTCCCTCCCTCCCTCCCCGTGGCACCGCTGGCCCTGCACTTGCTGGTGGGTGACTCCTTGGCTGGTGGCTGCGCTGAGTTGGCTTTGCCTTGGTGGTCTGTGGCCCCCCGAGCCCCTGGTGAAGGGGACAGTGTCCGAGGTGATGCCCCGCATCCAGACAGCCGCCAGCTCCAGAGCGCACAGGGGCAGAGGGGACCCCCCGCCCCAAACCCCGCAACGTTAAAAAACCCAGAGAGAAGCGAAAACAACACAAGCAGATCTGCATTGTTTCTTTCTGGAAGTAGCAGGAGCTAAGAAAAACAAACAAGTCTAACTAAGTGCTTTGGCAATTATACAGACAAACAAATCACTTTCCCAAATTGCTTCTTTGGGGAATTACGGCTCCTGGAAATGAAACACAAACAGATTATTAAAAAAGAGCTTCCCGTTGGGAGAGAAACAGTATTTACAAGGGAAGATGTGCCTAGCTGGACCTCTAATTGCTGTTCATTATCTCATATTGATTTAATTAGTTGCTGCACTCAGGTCTAAATTGCCTGCTGTCCTCAGCAGGGATTTAGGAGCTGGGGCGCGTCCCCGGCCCGTCGGGCGGTGGCAGAGCGGGGGTCCCCTCTGCCGCGGCGGTGGGCAGGGACGGCGGCGCATCCTTGTGGGCTGCTCCTTCTGCAGAATCTGTGGCGGCTGTGAAGCGCTAATTAACTGAAGTAATTAGAGAGATTTTCTTCATAACACAGAATTTAAGTGTCTTTGTGAAGGCACGGTGAGACACATCCCTCGGACTGGCTGCGAGAGTGGGAGGTGACTGCGGAAGCAGAGGCTTGGCGAGGGGCGGCGCGAGGGGCCGCGGGGTCGCAGGCAGTTTTCGGGGAAGCTCAGCCCCGGGCTCGCCCCCCCGGACCAAGGCGCCTCACCCCCTGGCTTCCCAAACAAAAACTTGAGGACCATTAACTTCCCTGATTAGTGACCTTTGGGGACCGGCTCTCTAGCAGATTTCTGGTTTATAATTGCCGTTGACTAACGGGGCAGCAGGCAGTTGTGCTCAGAAACGTCAGTAATTGCTTCTTTAAGGAAATGACGGCCAGGCGGGACGATGGGACATCACGCCCTCGCGGAAAGCTGACTTCAGGAAACCGATGCTCCTGCTGTAAAATTCATACTCTCTGAATGAATGCAGCAGCACCAGCTCCAGCATGAATTAGAGGAGTCACAGTGTGAGCTCTTTCCCAGGCAGGCAGCGAGAGCCGCAGGGCAGAGCAAAGGCGGGTGACGGCCGCAGGCGCGAGGGCGCGTGCACGTGCGCACCCAGCCCCGTGCACGTGGGCGCCTGCGCACGCCGCCGCCAGAGCTGCCCGTTTCCCCCGTGCGCTGGAGAGCACTCGACGCCGCTCCTGCGCGCTGCCGGCAGGGCACGGGCACGGGCACGGGCACGGGCACGGGCACGCTCGTGCTGTTAGGTGCCGGGGCTGCGTGCCCCCCTTGCTGATCAGCTGTGCAGCCCGCTGATCCCATCTTCCCCGAGGCTCCAGCAGAATTATTATAGTCTAAAGCTAAGAAACAGCCCTTCGTGCAAGGAGCCACGCGAAGGTGAGCCATTTCTGGCTAATTCTCACAGCACGCGCGCGCGCACACACAGACGATGTGATATCGCCTTATCCTGGATATCCCTCCCGCTTGTTCTGTTCATAGAGCAAGAGTCAGCGGCTCACAGAAATGTGGGACTTCAAGCAAGACACCCAGGGGCAGAGGAGGGAGGATGCTGGCTAGGCAGGCCGATGCTGCCCGGCGCGCCACGGGCTGTCCCCTCGCCGCCGCGGCGTGCCCCGCTGCACACACCGCAGGGCGGGACCGAGGGAGAATTAGATCGGAGGAAATCGGAGGTACGGCCGCTGTTAAAAATGATCCTTTGTGCATCAAATCAGTATTCCACAGGCTGCTCGAGATTCAATACATCAAAGGTTGAAGGATCATACAACCCTATTAGCTACAAACTTTAATTTCCCTTCGGGGCTGGTGTGTTACAATGCAACTACAGCAGCAATTACAACTTTTCCTTCACTGACAACTTGTTTAGATCAATAATGTCCTCAGCATCTCGAATCGAGATGGGCTGCATCAGCCTGGGGACCGCGTCTCCCATCGCCGTCACTGCTGCCGCGGCTACGAGCCCGCGGGGCGCGCGGCGGGGTGCCGGCTGGGTGCCAGGCACCGTACGGCCCCCGGCCGGGGAGCTGCCTCTCCACGGCCACGGCACAGCTCTCGGCTGAGTTTCAGTTTCACTGCTCCCACACACAAAATACTGCCACGTCATCCTCGGGGGAGAAAGGGGAATTTGAAGCCCTCCTCCCTGTATTTTGACAGAGCTGTGACACCCCCTGAGAGCCTCCCAAGGGCGAGGAGCGGAGATTTAGTTCTGATCAACGTCCGTAAAACCAAACCTCCCCTGCGTGGCGCCGAGGCGCACCGCTGGCGGCTGCGGCAGCCGCAGTCCCACCGCTGGGGTGCTGACCCCCCCCCCACGCACCGGGGCTCGACAGGGACCACGGCCGTGAGCCTGGATGTGTGATGCCGACGGCTGTCAGCGCAGGACCACGTTTCCTTGTCTTCAGAATGTTGCCCGAGCTGCTGTTTTCCCTGCCGTGGCACGGAGCCAGGGAGCACGGAGGAGGGGTAATAAATCTACCCACTGAACGAGAGCTGACTTGGGAATTGAAAAGGAGAAAAATCCAACGGGAGTGAGTGTGGTCTCCAGCCCTGAGACAGATGGCCTGGTGGAGTCATAAAGAAAAGCCGTACAGAACTTGTGGGCGGAACGGGACGCAGTAATTACGGTCCTTCGATGAGGAAGAGCAGAGTGGCTTCCAGCTATCACCTGCTAATCCCTAAGAAGGTTGGACACCTCTCTCTGACCGTGTGAGGACGGTGATTTAAGGCAGGTGCTTGGGATGTTTTAGTGCAGCAGATGGGCTGGACCTTTTGGAAGCGCCTGAGGTTTTTGCTGGCACGCTTCCGCGGGCCCGTGCGCCAGCAAGGGCGAGGGGCGAGGATGGCCTCAGGCACTGGAAGCTCCAGGTGAGAGCTGAAAAATGGCAGGCTCACACATCAAGTTTATAAAACAGCAGAGAGTGAAACATTTTGCAGAACATTAGAGGCCAGTGAGGTGGCCTTGGAGGAAGGAGCGTGTGATGTGCTGACTCCGAGTCCATCACTCTGGTACAGGCTATTCCTTCCAGTAGATGTGCTAGAATGAAGGTTAGGGAAACCTCATCAAAACACAGTCAGAAGTTAAATGTCTGGTGTGCAAACATGTTACAGAGCTCTTTTCGCTAACGCCAACAGCCTTGTTTGGGAAGAAATGGAATTTAACCTTAAAAAAGTTAGCTGAGCTGAAAAGTCGCGGGCCCGTAGGTTTGCAGAGGAGCAGAGACAAATCAAATGTGCGTGCACGCACGTACCTGCACACACATAGACAAGCATAATAAATAACAAAATTAGTTACACAGCTAGCTTTTTCACAGGAAAACTGATGTCTGCAGGTTCAGAGAATAACCAGCTCTTAGCAAATTCAACAGTTTTCCCTGAAGTGGGGCAGATGAAAGGCTGCAGGGCGAGCCTTTTCAAGGGCAACAGCCAGTCGCCGGCGAGTTGTGCCGTCCAAGGGCTCCAGGTTGTCACCTCCTCAAAGGCAGCATCGAGCAGAGGCTCTGGCTGGGCTTCGAGGGGCTTCTCATACCCCCGGCTAGAGCCCGGCTGCCTGAGGGAGGGACGCGGCACTGCTGACACAGAGACGTTCCGCGACTTGGCCCAGGTCATGGGGAGGCTGTGCCAGCCAGAGGAGCGAGGCTTCTCGCGACCGCACGCCACGGCCGCGAGCACAAAACCAGCAGCCCTCGCCCCTCCTGCCACCCCGGCACCGGCTGCCGCTCCAGCGCCGAGGCTCTCCGGAGCCGTGACCGCCGTGCGCCAGGCAGCAGCTTTGTGACAGGTCCACCCCGGGCAAACATCAGCCCTGTGGTGTGGACTTCGATGCTTACTGATGGGAATGGCCACCGCAAAGGTCAGCTTCGCCGCCGGGAAGTGCTCGCTGTTCCATAGCAAGCTGGACTTGACGCAGGCGCGTTCAGTGAAACATGCTGCACAACGTGCCAGAACTTTCCTCGGATTACGGTGCGGTGATAACACTCTAACTCGCTCATATTTAACACGTATTTTAGCTGGCCCTGGAAGTGTTGCTTTCAAAATCGGTGTTGTTGTACGAGGAACAGACTCCAACCCTGCGCGGCTGGGGCGCACACTGTGCGTGCGCCAGGAGCGTGCTGGTGATCTTGCTGCTCAGCTCGAGCGCGAGCTTTTTTGGATCGGGTAGCGGAAAAACAAACAGAAATTAAATTAAGTAGCTATCTCACAGCTACAAAGAACAAAACTTAGGTCGTCCCCCACGGGCCGGCGCGCTGAGATCTGCTGCAAGGGATGCTGCCGTGCGTGCTGGCGCTGAGCTCCCACATCAGCCCTGCCTTCGCCATCACCGAGCTACCATACGAGTGAGGTGCTGGGGTAAGACCCCAGGGAACAGGGCTTTTGTTTCCCGTTCCTGAGTCCAAATGCTGCACGTGGGTCTGGTTCTGCGTCAGCGGAGTGCGGAGCTGCTTTGCGATAAGACCGTTGGCAAATCATTTCTAGGGCTCTTACTCAGCAAGGTGCTTAAGCACATGATTAATTTGGTACTCAATAGGAGTTCTCACAGGTTGAAACTTTAGGGACACGCAAGACCTTGCAGAATCAAAGCTGTAGTAATGATTTACTAACAATTCTTTTTGGCCTTGTTGTTGAGGGAGCTAAAAGACTGGATGTGTTTTTCATAAAACTGGAGTTTAAAAGGTTCTCTTTATTGACTTGCTGGTTTCTGGCAAAGTTCTTGCTTGCAGTTATATGCCCAGAGGGTTTTCTTTGTAAGCAATGGCTGCACGAGGCACAAGGCTGAAAGGAATACGGTGTTGGGAGCTTCGAGTGTCTGCTAGGAAATTTCAGACAATTGTAGCTTCTTAGGTGGATGGTCCCTTGTCTCAACGTGTCAGGAGTGCTTTGCTGGATGCACAGTGTTTGTCAGAGAGTGCTTTCCTAGCCGCAGGAATTGTTTGCCAGCAGACTCAGAAACGGAGATGGAGAAGCCAAGTAAGCGTCAAACCGTAACCTGTGGGGAATTTGAACTTTTCCGATGCGGACTTTAAGCCTCAGAGCCGCAATGAATCACGCCGCTGGCTGAGGTTCTGGTATGGAACACCCAGTCGAAGCCAGAATTCATTCCTTGCTTTCGAAACGTACTTGGGATGGGACGAACGCCGCTCTGATGCACGGTGCCAGATCTGGCAAGGATGGCGTGAGGTTCCCTCGAGTCAGGGTGGTGGAGGAAGACAAATGTGGGTTGCTTAGGGCCTCAGCGAGGAAGCAGCATCGAGCACCCGGACCTCGGCTAGGTACCTGCGTGCGATGGGAATCCAGGGCTGGTGCCCAGTATCTTTTATGCTTGCAGACAGCTTGGCACATGCTTGCAGGGCCCTTGCCTGGACACCGAGAAAGCTCATCAGCCCGACCTGTCAAGACTGCGCTTGGGCTGAGAAATGCACTCCCCTCTGCACGCCAGTGCGTTGGTAATATCGACCCGCTACGTGCTGATCCACTTACAATTCCGATGTAAGCTCGGCTTGCATGCACCACGCTGCGCGTCCTTTTTATGGCGTACCTCTGCAGAGCTGCAAGGCAGCGGCGTGCATGGTTTGCAGCCACTGGGTTTGAGAACCCAAGGAGAATCCGCTCTGGTTGCGTGTCACATCCGGAGAGGCGAGGACCTTCGTGCCGTCGTCCCGGGGCGCGCGGGGGACACGCAGCCACCGAGCAGGTGCCTGCCGCCAGCAGCGAAATGCTGAAGTTATCAACTTTGTAAAAGTTAAAGGAATAAAGTTTTACTACAGAGAATGACTCAGTTTTACAACGTCTATAAAAGCCTGCTAGGTGTTTGCGAGTGGTCTGCTAATCCTGCCTCCGCCTGGACCTGTAAATCCAATAAAAGGCTGTTGCTTCCAACTGGGTCACTGTGGCTTAATTGCCAAAGTCCTCAGGTGCCAGTTCTCATGAATAAACAATTGTTTCATGGATAAAACAAATCAACATATTAAACACCCTTTATAGCTTAAAAAGTTCCAACTGTTATGCAAATAGACCCGTTAAATGAAGAATATTCCTAGGTAAAATAATTATGCAGAACAGTTTCCCCTCTGCAAAAGGTGCCAAAAATTATCTCAGTGATGCCAATTATCTGCTTGTTAGCACTGACATTATCATAGTCATTACACAGAACTGGTGCAGTTTATGTAAGATCTACACTGTGTTCTATTGTCATTTTTTTCCTCTATTTACAACTCTGTATAATAAATGCCATTTTTCAAATGTTAAGGTATTTGGTATTTAATCTGTCATTAAGGCTCTGAATATGTCTAGCCCCTAATAGGAAGACTGGTTTTAACACCCTGCGGTACTAGGGAAAAAAAAAAGGAGAAAAAAAATGTAATCACCTTAGGTGGGGAAGACGTGAGGAGCAAAACAGTTTAGCTGCTGTAATGATGGAAAAGAGGGAGGGTTTTGCCGCTGGGTCCGTCTTTGCTGGGGTCGGGACCGTGCCAGCGCTCAGGGTCTCCACCGCTGATGTCGGGGGTGGCGGGGGGATGCTGGGGCAGCCCCGGCCCGTCGTCCCCCTCCGGCGGCTTTCCCTGCTTGCGCCCCCGGAGCCACCCTTGCCCCCGCCGCCACTGATGCTCCTGCCCTCGCCTGCCCTTGGCAGTCCTCTGAAATCACGGTGCTGTGAACGGAGGACAGCGGCAATCTTGGGCTCTCCAGAGCTAATGGTGATGAGCAGAGCTACGTCGGCATCGGCGGGGGTCCCGGCCGCGGGGCCAGCCCTGGGGGGAGCTGGCTGGATCGGGGCACGCTCGGATGCTGCGGTGCAGGGCAGGAGGAAGGCAGCAGCCCCAGACCGGCAGCTCCCATGGCATCACGCCGGCATTGCCAGGACCGTCTCTGACCTGGCGCCTGCCGGGACGACAGAGCCGCCTTCCTCCTTCACGGGCAAATCTCCCAGCTGCCGGGCCCTGCTCGCTCACGGGGGCATGACCCCGTGCCCCCCGCCGTGGGGAGCCCCGCTCTGGGTTTGCTGGCCAGGCTCGTGGTTGGAACACACTGACAAAACAAATAATGGCATGATGAATTCAGCTCTTGGCGTGGCCATCTGGAAGCTTCCAAGTGTATTTATGTATGCCCTTACGTACGGAAGAAATGCCTCCAATAACAAAGTTATTAATCTGGAATAACTCTCTCTGGGCCTCTCTTCATTGCCATTTTCCTTTCAGGATCTTTCTTACCCGTAATTTCTCCCTGCTGAGAGCGGTCTTTGTTTAATCTCGCCATAATTATTGGAACACCACACTTAGAAAGCCTCCAAATGGCATCTCGCACAGCCTGGTTGTTTTCCTGGAGGATGCTCCTGAGTGGAAACTCGCTCGGAGCGGGAAGCAGAGAGCCCGGGGAAGCGCTGGCACCCACCGCTGCGGTACGGCGCGGAGCAGGGGAGGGCTCCTGCTCAAAACGTCCCACGAGTTCCTTGAGACTTTCCCGAATGGCTCGTGCAGACCTGCTCGTCACTCCCGACGCCGGAGGGGAAGCCGATTGTTTTCCCTTGAAAGCAGCGCAGCAGCCGCTCTTTGATTTTTGCGGATTTCTAAATGACAAAGCTAAAGACAGGTTAAATTGTCTTAAAAGGAACAACCACATTATTTATGTTGTCACTCTTCATGTTGATAGAAATGCCAGCCTGGCACCGAGGTGCTGAAGACATACCCCAGGCCAAGCTGCCGTCCTCCGGTTCCACCCCAGAGCCCCTCTGGGGCGGGGGGCAGGAGGGGGGGCCTTTCTATTGCGATGGTGCCCTTGAAGCAGGAGAGTCCCCCCGGTCAGGGGTCCAGCCTGGCCCCCGGCCTGCGGAGCACGGCAGGAGATGGGAAATGCTGCTACGTGCGCTGCTAAGGCGTGTCCCCGGGTTCTACAGAGAAATAAATTAGCCCGTCTACTTGACTCTGTAAGGGCTTTTGAAATATGCTAAAAAACATCTCTTAATTATTCTGAAATTACTGATAACTGCCTCCGCAACAGGTTATGAACCATCCTCTAATTATGTATTATAGCCACAGTATTTCTATGAATCATTAATTAATTATCCTCGGCTATCCAGCATGAAAAATTGATGTCTAGAGAAAACAAATGGGAAAAGAGAACCTGAACACATTCATAAACAGGCAAGAGAAAAAGAGTCCAAACAGTCGAAGAACAGGCAGGGAGGTGGAGGGCTGGGAGGGAGAGGAGGTCGAGGGGAGGAAGGCAGCCGAGCAGCCAGGGAGGGGCCGGGCGGAGCGGAGAGACGCCCGGAAAACACACAGAACAGGGAGCGATGCCCAGGGAATGCGGCGCTGCGCAGAGCACGCGGTGCATGCCCTTCGCGGGAACACGGCGGCTGGCGTGCCCGACGGTGCCGGGCGGCGGAGCCACACCGCAGCCGGCTGCAGGAGCGCAAGAGCAGGCATTCCCACGGCAGGATTGTGAACCCTGCAGCAATTACAATACCTGTTATTTAAAAAAAAAAAAAAAGTAATTACACTCTAATTACTTTGACGCAAGACATTAAGCAGATTGGTATCAAAGTGAGATAAACAGCAACTTCAAAGCAATGTTACTCTGGAAAGGCATTTACATGCGACCAGAAAATGGAGTCCTGCCTGGAGGGATTCATAATTCGCTCCCGTTTCGTATCCCAGCTGCGTGCGGCAGGGCTGGGCCGGTGGCAGCGCGGCCACCCGTGGGAACCGGCTCCTGCGGCAAAGCCTGGCCGCCGCCCGGGCACTGCGCGGCCAGCACCAGCTGCCTCCGGCTCTCGCTGCTGTCCCCTCAGGCCTGTGCCCGCCGGCCCGGCCCCGTGCGGCTCGGTCCGGTTCCCCTCAGGGTGTGCAGGGTCCTGCGGGCCCTCGCCTGGGTGCCGGCTGTGGAAGGGCTGGACCAGGCAATGGGCTTGCTCAAGCGTGTCCAGAGACGGGCAACGGAGCTGGGGAGGGGTCTGGAGCACAAGTCTGATGAGGAGCGGCTGAGGGAACTGGGGGTGTTCAGTCTGGAGAAGAGGAGGCTGAGGGGAGACCTTATCGCTCTCTACAGCTACCTGAAAGGGGGTTGTGGCGACGAGAGTGTTGGTCTCTTCTCCCAAGTAACCAGCAACAGGACGAGAGGAAACAGCCTCAAGTTGTGACAGGGGAGGTTTAGATTGGATATTAGGAAAAATTTCTTCACTGAGAGAGTGGCCAAGCATCGGAACAGGCTGCCCAGGGAGGTGGTGGAGTCACCATTGCTGGAAGTGTTCAAAAAACATGTGGATGTGGTGCTTTGGGACATGGTTTAGTGGGCATGGTGGTGGTGGGTTGACGGTTACTCTTGATGATCTTGAAGGTCCTTTCCAACCTTAATGATTCTGTGATTCTGTGATTCTGTGACTAACAGGAATGGGGAAATCGAGAAGAAATCAAAAAGAGGGGAAGGTCACTGTTGTGACTGGGAGCGTGTGTGCAGCAGACTCTGCTGTCCAGGGAGGCACAAGTAGAGCTAATGGCAGTGAGTGTTGACGTGGCGCTTCGGGACATGGTTTAGTGGGCACGGTGGTGTTGGGCTGATGGTTGGACTTGATGCTCTTAAAGGCCTTTTCCAACCTTAATGACGCTGCGATTCTGTGAGGGCACGAGGGCACCCCCGAGGCAAGAGGCTGCAGGGAGCAGTGGACAGAACAGGAATGTTGGGGTCTGGATCAGCCGGCAGACATGAGAAGTCCCCCGGCCCACGCTGGGCACCGCTCGCTGATCGCTGGTGGGCAGAAACCTCTGAGAAGCCAAAGGAAGATCCCCAGGAAAGACAGAGTTACCACGCGGCAGGCTGGAGAGCAAACAGCACTCCTGACTGCGGGGATGGGCAGCAGCGTCGTCCCACCAAACAGCGACAAAACCAAACATGTTCTGCTTCCAGCAATGAAAATATTCCAGAGCACGAGCTGGTGCTGGTGCAGGAAGGGCCGGGAAGGGCTGCAGGCAGGCGGCGAGTCTGGCTGCTTCCCGGGAGCGCCGGGCACTGCCAGCACTGCGGAGAACGCGCCGGGGTGCGGAGGTCCCCGCAGGAGTTAGGAGCAGGGGCAGTACCGCCCAGCTAGCGGGTGACACGTGAGCTACGCAGAGTAACGGTGAAAGACGGGACACAGCCAGCGGCACACCGGTGAGCCTGAGCTCAGAAACGAGCCCCTCCGTCAAACAGCAGCCGTGACCGTCCCTGCCCCGGCCTGGCACAGGCAGCTCGGGGCGAGGGGATGCCCGGCTTCAGAGGGACAGAGCAGGGCTGGGGATAAGCGGGTAAAATAGCTAAGCCAAAGTAAACCCACCACAACCGCTGCTCACAGATGCTACAGACCCCCTGGGAGATCCCCTCCAGTCCCTGCCCGGCAATCGCCCGTGTGGCTGTGGGGAAGGGCACGGTGCCCGTGCGGCTGTGGGGAAGGGCACGGTGCCCGCGCTGCTCCCGCGGGCACGCCGCCCTGCGAGCGGCGGGGAGCTCCCGCCCGGCCCCCTCCTTCTCTCCGGCGGGCGAGTGGCATGCAGCCTGCCCCTGGAACTCCAAAGGTCACAGTATGTGTTGACGAAAACAGCAGAGGGAAGGAATCGCGTCAGTCGTACAGCCCTGCGTCCTTCCCGGGGGTGGTGGCAAAGGCTGGGTGGCAGCCCCCGTGCGAGGCGACCCACCGCAGGGCAGGAGGGAGGTGCCGGCACTGCTGGCCCAGCGGCCGCGGCTTCCCAGGGTGCCCCAGCCGGCGTCTCTGCCCTGACGCCCGACAAAACGCACGTGTACCGGCTCAGGCTGGGACAGGACCCGGGCAAGGGCTTTGCCTCGGGAGCTGCTGGAGCGGCAGCCGGGTCGGTACCTTGTGACGGATCTTGCCTTTCGGTGCCGCGCTCGTTCTTCCATCTCGCGAACGTGACGCGGGTGATGATGACGCCCCGGTGTTCATCTCCCCGACTGCCAAGCGGAAGAGGGATGACAGTATCTCGCCTCCCCGCCGGCGCTGCGGGGCTCGGGACGCCAGCAGCCCGCTCCTGGGAGAGGGGTCGGCGCGGAGCCCCAGCAGCCCGTCAGCCTGCGTCCCCCGGAGTCGTCACGAGGCTCTTGTTGTTATTACCTTTTCTTTGGTCTTTGAGAAAGGAATAACATGTACCTTCAGAAGTGTCCCCTTTCAAAGCAGGGAGCGCTCAGAAATATAAAAACCTATGAAGTCTAAAAGCCTTGAGATTATTCTGCCATTAAAGCTTTGATACAAAGAAAAGTCTGATGGAAATGTCAAAATATTTGATATTTTACAGCAAAAAGAAAACAGCTCTACTAATGGAAACTCCGCTTCCTTGTGCCTCGGCGCCACTTGTTTGATCACTGAAGGGCAAGAAAATAAATGTTTCCTTGTAGCCGTGGATTTCAAATTCCAGTGTAAAATCCAAGCAAATATACCCTGACCTGGAGAGCAGGGGGCCGGGGGGGGGGGGGAGTTTAACCCTGCGTTGGCCAATGGAGCCGAGACCACAGGGTGGTCCTGGTGCCCCTAACGCTGCCTGCAGCAACGCGGTGGCCTCAGCAGTGCCAGGGTGCACGACCTAAAATATTGAATACAACCGTCAAAGGACGCCACGAAAACAAACGGTGCTGGAGCGGAGCGGGCTGCGGCCGCGAGCGGCGTGGTCTGTCAGACAGGCAGACGGACGGACAGGCGGGATGACCGGCTGACAGAGCACAGCCCACCGAGAGCGGCTGAGCGGGCCCTGACGGGGGCCTGCCTGACATTTTATGAAACAATATTTTTTAAATAAACAAACCGGAGCAATTCCAACAGATTTACAAATATTTTATCTCCCCTCACTTCTTCGACCCGTTGCAGATTTGTGGTTCTACATTAACCTCATGAGCACTCATAAAGTTTACTAAGATAATGTTGGCAGAAGGGAGAAGGGATTTTTATGGGTAAGTAATAATTACAAAATGCAGAAGTACTCAGGGAATCTCTTTATTACTCCTGAGAGCTTGGTCAACAGTTACACCGCATGCCTCACCCCTACTTTATGGAACACTTGCCCACATGTCTCCTTCTCAGATCAATTCTTCTCTCCTGTTTTCCCTTTTTTCCCCTCTCAAAAAGGTCCTGCACCTGCTGCGGCAGTACGCTTCGAACAGTTCATAGTGCCACACGCCCGCCGCTGCGTGACGCCGCGCGGGGCACGGGGAGGGAAGGCGCCGGTTCGGGGAGGTCTGGGTGCTCTCCCCGTGGCTCGCGTTGGGGCTTGGGTGCTCCCGGGATGACTGCGCACCCGCTCTGGTCGCTTCTCGCTGTCGGGCCCTGCGAGCGGTGCTGACCCCTCCTCTGCCGAGCCGAGCCGGCTCTGCCTGGTGCCTGCGCCGTGCCGGAGCAGCGGCTGGAGCCGCTGCGAGAGAGAGAGGCCTGAAGAGTGACCGTGGCTGGTGCTGCGGCAGCCGCCGGGCAGCGGTGGGCACGGCGCAGCTCTGCCCGGGTGCCCTGCCCAGCGTCGCCAGGGCCCGGGGGCGGGCAGCACCCGGCAATCACAGGCTGCAGCGTTGGCGGGTGCGGGCCGTGCGTCTCCCCCGAGGTCACCCTCCGGCTCCCAGGTGGTGCCCGGGGCATGGCCCCGCACGGCACAGGATAGGGGTCCCGGGGAGCCCCCTCTCCCCGTGCACTGGCTGGGCAGGCTCCACGCGGGGAGGGAGATCTCAGCCACCCCAGAGCCACCTTTGCAATGCGCGGTTGTCAGTTCGGTGACAGGACTTTCAAGGCCCCCTCCCCAAGCAGAGCAGGTCACCGGCACATCCCAAATCCGCCTTCGCTGTGACTCCCTATGATTTGAAACTCAAACAAGGCAGCATGAATAATGTAACGCGCTCCTTCTTCTCTTCCTGCCTTCAAATCCTCAGAGGATGAGTGAAGCTCCTTGTCTGCCTCATTAGTGGCTGTTCAGCCATTTGATTTTGGTAACAATGAGCGTGCTCACCAGAATTTTCATACCTATTTGCGTCATGAAGTCAACACAGAATTTTTTGAATTCACATAAAATTTTAATGGCGTAATCTGCATACGTCTATATCGCAGCGTAGGCTCCTCTCCCCTCTCCTCCCTACGAAGGGGTAAGGACTGGGAGAGCGCTGCTACACCGAGCGCGGCCGTCAAAGGGCCCACCAAGAAGGGACGAGGGCACGGGGCTACCACGCAGGAGCCACGGCGCAGGGTCCTTTGGGCAGTGGGGCCGGAGCCGGTACAAGGGCAGCGGATCCCGCGGGGACGGGATTGTCGTGGTGGGATGGGGGTGCGGCACACCACGGGCCAGGGAAGCAGGGGTTTTCATCCATGGGGTCGTGGGGTTTTGGCCATGGTTATGGTGTATTTGGCTGCTGGAGTGCAGGCTGGATCCTGCGCTGGCTGTGATTGCCCCCCGCAAAGTCTCCTTTTGAAGAGCACACACGCTACCCCCGGCTTCAGCTTCTGCCCGTGGAAGGGGCTGAGACGATCCCCTCTGCAAATAAAATAGCAGCTATTTAAGTTCGTGGTATGTGTAATATGTCCGTAGTGCCTGCCGGGGCCGGATGCACCGCCTCTCTGCCGCAGGCGCCCGGGAGCGCTCGCCGGTGCCCTCGGTGCTGCAGTGCCCTCGCACGCGCCCCCTCCTCCTGCCTGTCTGGCCAGGGCCTCCCTGGGTGCCCTCGGCATGAGGCTCGCGAGGCGGCTCCCGTTCCCCCTCCATATCCTCACCCCTGTAAGCTGCCTCCCGCCGGGCACCCCAGCGCCGGGCACCCCAGCGCCGGGCACCAGCCCCGCGCCGCTGCCTTACGGTGCCTCGGGGCAGCAGCGAAACACCAGCAAAGTCCTCTTTCGGGGCTGAACTCGGAAGTTCTGGTCACATGAGCTTTGTTGCCTGAGCTGGACCGAGCACAGTCCACACAGAAAAGAATTCCCAGCCTTCAGGGACAAGAAGGTGAGAGCTGAATGGGACGCCCTAAAGCAGGGTGGCATTTGTTGAAGACTGGACAAATAATGACAAATTCTGTAAAGAAAAGAGGATGAACGATAAAGCTGCTAGCGACGACTCATAGGAGGACTTTGCAGGAATTGAATCTTTCATCTATTGCAACTATATTGTGAAAAAAATCAAAATTTTACTGGCGTGCGATATTAAACTTTGAAACTCGGCAGAAGTCGGCAGTTTCGGCCCAGGAATGTTGAAGCAGCTTGTGCTGGTCACAGTGAATCATTCCCTCAGGTGGAGTCACAGCACTACCACACGCATATGGTGGTGTAAAACATAAATGATAACGCTGACACAGCACAACACAGTGTTTTGGTAACACAGTTTTGCATGAATCACTTTCAAGTTTTCCTATATAAAACGTCACGTCACCGCAAAATATCCCAGTTGCAATAAAGCTGAATTTCCCCCGGCCGTCTCCCGGGCCGGCACCCTGTCGATGGGGGCCTGAGCCGGTCCCGGGGTGCTCAGCGGAGTTCAGCACCCACCTGAGCTCACGAGCCGTGCAGGTATGACGGACCCGCTACATTTGGTCCTGCTTTTCCAGGGTTGCTCAGGAAATTTAATTAGAATGAATTTAAGGTGTGAATTTACAGTGGATTAGCTAAACCTCATTAAATGCCCTCCTGCAGTGAAAATTTTATTTAGAATTAAAGTGCTCATAAGTTGAACTGAACCTAATTAGCAGCATTTCAACTCTGAGCGCCTGTCTACAAATGAGTTTAATGCAAGTTAACTAAGCCACTTTGCATTTGCACTGTCGTTTAATTCAGATTGTTGTTCTGAGCACCCACATCGTGGCAAAACCTAGAAGCCAAGCTTGGCAGGTTGAGGCAGTGTTATCAAATAGTCTTTCCTTTATACATCCACCTCACGAAACGCAGGGGACAAGGTATGGCTGATTATTTTCAGGAATACAAATCGCCTTCGGGCCAAATCTCTGCCCTTTTGGCGCTGGCCCCGACGGGAAGGGACGTTCCTGCGGCGGTTGCTGCTCGGGTGTCTGCAGAGTGACCTGCCTAAAACAATCCCCGCGGCTTTCAGAGCATCCCAGGCTCAGCACGCCCGGCGTGGAACAGAGATCAGCACCGCCTGATGTCGGAGCGCGAGGATTACCTGTGGGTGATGGATGGCGCGAGACTGATAACAAACCTGCAATTCAATCAGTGCCTTCTGATGGTATCGCCGATGGAGGAGCAGAGACGGCGCAACGTGAGAGATGGGCAGGACAACGCGCTAGCAATCACTCGTCTTTGTCTTCTGATCTGTTTTTATTTATTTTATTTTATTTTATTTTATTTTATTTTATTTTATTTTATTTTATTTTATTTTATTTTATTTTATTTTATTTTAATTTATTTTAATTTAATTTTTCTCTATTTTAACAGACGACTAAATCGGCTACAGGTTTCATTTCTGTTATTTATAGTTTGCTGTGAAAGATGAGGAAGGAGCTTTTTAATGAAATGAACGGGGACTCCTCGCTCCCGTCGGCCTTTCCAGCAGCCGAGCAGTGAGCTGAGATCTCCCACCGCATCTAGTTTTCATCCTTACGTGCAATGGACTCGCTCACCGCTGCCTGCAGGCACCGGCAGCCCTCTGTGCCGCTGCCTGCGCCTGCCCACGCGCCCGCCTGTCGCCCGCCCCGCGAGGGCTGCGCGCTGCGTGCACTGCCCCGTGCCGGGGAACGGCGTCGTTCCCACGCGGCGAGAGCGCAGCGGAAAATTAAACGTTTGGTTACTTCTCGCGCAGCTCCCCAACCCTGAGCCCGAGATCCAGCTCGCCTCCGGGGTAAATCAGCTCGGCCGCTGTCCGGGGAGCCGTCTCTGCCCTCACCCTTCAGTTTGTGCCCGTGCTGCCTGCGCCGCGTGGTACGATTTAGGCTCGTACAGACTGGAACCAGCGATAGGGCAGGCAGCTGTTCCGCTGCCGCTACCAGACCCGAGGCGGCTAAAGATGGGCTGGGCTCCGCCACTCGCTCCAGCTTAGCAGAGGCAGGCACAGAGCCGTGCTTTCGGAAAGCGTTTTATGGAGCCAGAGTCATCGTTGCAAACAGAGAATTTCACTTGCAGCGAAATCACTCAGACATTAATACTTAACCAACAAAAAAAAAAAGCTGCCTGCATTTGACTAATTGGGAGCAGAGTATCGTGTACCAGCCCAGCGGACTGAAAGATGCTCATGGATGATGCTCTGAAAACGCTTGTGCTTCAAAGCAGCCCGTAGGCGCGACAGCCGCACGGGCTGGGCGCAGAGCAATAAAAAGGGGCCGAGGCAGGAATGGCCACGGCTGGGAGGAGGCAGCGACCCAGAGAGCGCTCAGCAACGGCTCCCGTTCCCAGGAGCGTGCCGGTGGGGACACGGGCTCTGTCCGGCTGCAGAGGGTGGGGAGGTGCCAGCGGACGCCGGGCGCCGCGTGGCAAAGCCCCGCGCGGCAAAGCCCCGGGCGCTGCAGTCCCGGCTCCCCGCCCAAGGCACCGCTGAACCCAGCGGGTTTCCCAGGGGAGAGCCGTCGGTGTGATGCCAGGAAAGATAAACTGAGCATTCCCCTCAGCCAGCCCAGCTACAGGTTATATTCCTTCTGTGACCAGGATAATTTAAAAAAAAGTATAAATAAATAAAGATTTAATTTTTCAAAAGAAAGATGTGTTCAGGTCTGGCACAACTGTATTATTGGTACCCTTATATTTCCGCTGCAAAATGATTTTGACGTTGCATCAGAGCATGAGTTTGTCATCTCGGGTCACTGGGGATCGCTCCTGTTTTCTGTATGGTTTACCAACTCGTATTTTCCATTTATGACATATAAAGCTTTGGATATCACCAGAGAAAATACTGTAGTAAAACCCTAATAAATTACTACAGGCATAAGCAAAGTCTAGTAATTTATGGAGGGTTTTGACTTTAATAATGTTTTGTCTTAGATTTGGTCCTAATTATAAATCATTTGTAAAGACAGTTTAAAATATAAGCAAATCTTACATGGCATTCTTATTATCTACTTAATATCTCAGATCAAAAGATTTACTGTATTGCATTCTGGGAATTAAGCAAACTAGGAAACTAAGTAAGAAAGAAACACAGTAAAATTATAGTTTTGTCATAAAACTTTGATTGATCAATGATTATTGTAAAACTATGGTAACTATGCAGATGCCAACATAAATCTGTAGCAGAACAGGATTTATTATAGAAAATACTATATTTTCCACAATTTTGACTATAGCGTTAATATGGGTCTGGCAGATTTACTGTGGTTTTAGCTTAATTAACTCTATTTGACTGTATATACCCTTATAATGCATGTATCCCAAGGTGCATCTGTTACAGATCTAGTTTTTCCCTTCAACTGTAGTTTAAGAAATATTTAAACCTTGTCATAATTCTCAGGCTCGCCTGGTCTGCAAAGTCATGGGGCGCGTCGTTGCGTTTAGTCTGACTGGTAAAGCCGCTGTGCCGCCTACACCCGCCCGGCGCAGGCGCGCGGCTTTCCGGCGGAGCTCGGTGCTCCTGGGGGTTCGCTGTAAGCGCCCCGGCTCCTGCCACGCCTGCGCCTCTTGGGGCGGGGGCTGGCGGCCGCGGCGAGGGCTTCCCCACGGGCCGCCGCAGGGGCTCACCAGGCCCCTAGATAACCGGTCGGATTCAGGTGCCGGAGCGGATAAGGCTGGGAGCGGGGCGCGGGCTGACCCGCGGCACGGCACGGGCACGGGCTTCCCGGCCTCACGCGCCGGGAGCGTCCTCGCCCCGCAGGCATCGGTTCCCGCGGCTGAAGCCGCTGGCGGCCGCCCCAGCTCCGCGCCGGCTCGGGACTGTGCCCGCGGGCTGGCAAGGGTTGGTCCCTCCGGGCGCAGGGAGTTTCCGCGGAGCTCTGCGTGTCCATCGGGGGCGTGGGGCGAACGAGGGGCGACGGCTCTTGAGCACAACCCGCTCCTCACGGTAACGGGTGTTGCGTGGGACGGGGTTTGCAAAGCCTGCAGGGGAGCCCAGGCAAGGGCGTTGTACGGCATCCCCACCAGCAGTCCAGAACCCCCCTTTTTCTTTTGTTTTCTTCTCCTGTCCAAAAACAGAAACGGCAGCCCCGCGCCCGGCCGGCGCTGAGAAATCGGGTTTTGTTCCGACGCAGACTGCCTCGCCGGGTGCTGGTGCCTTTTTTGCCTAACCATGAAATTACTAGACTGCCCTTAAATACACTCCTGCAAATGAGGACACCGGAAAAAATGCAATAATTGTGACAGTAACTCACTAGGCCAAGCCTGACATGTCTCTAATTGCCTGCTAAAATTGTCTCTGTCTCCTAAAGTGCAAATTATCACCCGAAATGACAAGAATAATGAATGAGTAACTCTGATGTAATGCAACAATTAGCCCTTAAAGACACTGTCTAATATGCTAATTCTGAACACCCACTCCTTGTTATTAAGTGGCTGATAATTATTTAATTATCTATCTGCCAGGATGATTTACTTCGTTTATTTAGCTGCAGATGCAGGGCAATAGCATTCAGGGTTGGGGTCAGGAGTGGGCATCCCGATCCCCGGCCGGAGCGCCCGCCTCCGCGCGCCATGTCCAACTGCCGGGCTGTCTTCTCTAATCAGCAGCGTCAACGGAAGCAACAGCAAACAAACCGGCGGTACCCGCGTGCAGAGAGTCCCTGCTGCTTACAGGTCAGAGAGATGTCAGGCGAGATCTTCAGTGAGAAATTGCTATTTCTGCTTTTCTTCTCTGCTGTCAGAGCCGTCCTCTCGCAGCGCGCGGCGATGGGTGAACCTCCAGCTTCTGCTCTGGCTCCGCTGGCCCGCCGGATTGTTTTCTGGCAATTTTGCGATGGTGTTTGCGAAGGTCAGAAAGCATCATCGCTCTGGAAGCGTCTGCCATCCCTCAACAGCCCTTGCTGCTTCCTATCGAGGGAAGCAAAGGCGATGAGACCACCAGGCATCTTCCTGCGCCGCTCCGTCTCCCAGAAAACAACCATCAGGGAGAGCAGGCGAGCGCTGTCAGAAGCTGCCTCCATACGGCCCCTTGGACCAGCGAGAGGAACACAAAAGCCACTGAGCCGGTCCAAACGGTCCCATGTGGAGTTTGGGAGTGACTGTGGGGACCAGAGAGCAGCAGAGGGCTTGGGTTGCACGAGGAGTGAAAGTTAGCGGGAGCGGCGTCTGCGGGAGAGATGCTACGGCCTCACCTAAGTGAAAGCAAGGCAAGGAAAGCCGAAGACCTTCCATCAGAGGTTCAACTCCTTTTTTTATTCAACAAACTCTTCTGAAAAATTCGGATTAAGCACAGCCTTTGTAAAAAGAGTAACTTTCTACGAGGTGTAAATCCTTTCTTTCCCTAAACACTGTCCAGGGGGACTATGGTTTCTGTGAATTAACACTGTCTCCAGCAGTCAGAGTCTTTTTTAATTAGCGGGTAGCCCGAATCCTTCCCAGATATATGTTCTGCTTCCCTGTTCGCCTATGACTAATACCAGAGACATGCCACAGCTTTGTTTATTGCAGCCATTCTGTATCCTGGCCTGTCCTTTCTTAGCTCTGGGTAATTAAAGCACAGTATTTATACCTAAGTGCAGGCTCAGCCCCAGGGTACCTGTGAGACCCGCCCTGCGCTGCGCCCCGGCCGCGGCTGTCCCTGAACTGCCGGGCAGCGGGTCCCCGGCCAGTGACATCCCGGTGACATGGGCAGAGGACCACGTCCCCGGTTTTGGTCCTGAGCCGCCGCACAGGAGCATGCCTTTAGCAGGATGCCACAATGAGGTCACCACGTTCTTCACCTCACTAACGCACAGCCGGCGATGCCAGTAAGGCTGTTGAACTTGAGGTGCCTCCGGTCCCGGCAAAGCCTGGGCACACCGGCGGGACGGCTTGTTTGCCTGCATTAGGCTGCACGGCTCCGCCGGTGGCTGAAGTGCAGCCCCCGGAGAGGCTCCGCAAGGCTGCAAAACACCAGCACGCGGCTTTTCCCAGCGTAATCCTCTTTCCTCTCCATCACAAGCAGGCAGCACCGCCAGCCTCGCCACGCCGCCGGCAGGCTGGGGCCGACCGCTGCCTTTGCTGCCGGAGACTGCCGCACCCGCCCCTCACGGCGCCCGAGGGTGGACAGGTTTCTGTTACCTTGCTGCACATAATACGAAAAAAGAAAAAAAAAAAAAACAACCCACCAGATTATGGGCAAAATATGTTGGAGAAAACCTGGGCCACTGCACTGGCAGCCGGCAGCAGAGGTGGCTGGAGCCTCCGGTGCTCACCAGCCCGGCAGCGGAGGGAGCTCGCCTTCCCCAGAGACGGCTGGGAAACGCCAGCCCGGCTGCTGCCCACCGCGTGGGTCGGCGATGAACAGGCAGCGTCGCGCGGCCTCTGGTGCTGCGGAGTGCGCGTGTTTGATGCGCACTGGACGCATGTTTTCCTACCAAACAAATCCCTCTCCGGCTACGGCAGAGCAGAGGGATGGACACGGGGGAGGAGAGCGAGCGTGCGAGCTGGGGTCTGCTCGGGGCTCAGCACACCCACCGCAAACCCTCAGCTATCCACCCTGCCCATCTGGCGATTAGCATAGCGTTATTTATGACGTTTAATGCACTACCTTGCTGTAATGAAGAAGAATTCTGGTTCTTGGCTTCTGTGGTGAATTTAGTTGACTTTGGAGATTTTTTAATGCAGTAATAACTCCACACTCCCTCTTCCCCCGCGAAGCCAGGGAGCTGTTCATTATCTGGATTCTGTCTAGAAAGGACTTTTTATCATCAAATTCCCAGGACAGGAGCGGAATTTAATCTTCCAACTGCAGCTGAGGCGAAAAGCAAAGCCACCTCAAGGTTACCTGGCCCGAGGGGCAGCTGGGCGGCAGCGAGGGCACCTGGCAGAGGTTACGGCATGGTGGCAGCACCGAGAAGGTGCCAGCCCTGGCACGAGGACAGCCCTCACTGTCCTCCCCCCTGCCCTTAATGGGACTCTCCCCCCAAAAAAACCCTGGTCCGGGCGGAAGCGGGGAGGTTTGTGCCGTGCACCGGGCTCTGAACGAGGCGGCGCCCGCCTGCGGTTGGCTAGGGAAGGGGAAGGGGGATGCGCGGTGGGGTGGGCACAGCCCCCTCCCTCGCTCCCTCTGCGGCTGCCGCGGGATGCCAGCGAGGGGCCAGCTGCCGTGCAGATGTGCCAACCGCTGTGCAGATGTGCCAGCTGCCATGCAGAGGTGCCAACCATGGTGCAGAGGTGCCAACCACTGTGCAGAGGCGCCAGCCATGGTGCAGAGGTGCCAACCGTCATGCAGAGGTGCCAGCAGCCGTGCAGAGGTTCCAGCTGCCGTGCGGACGTGCCAGCCGCCGCAGCCCCCCAGCCTTGGCTTTGGTGAAGAGCCGGTGCTGCCGGCAGCGGGAGGTGCGGCCGCAGGGCGGGGGATGCTCCCGGCAAATGCTGTTTTCCCCGTAGCAGAGCCAGCGGCCGCAGGCAGCCTCACCCGGCGATAGGGGCCGCGTTTCTGCTCCCTGCGTAACGTGCGGCCACAGGGTTTCCTAAAACGCCATTGCTGAGGAGTGGGAAGGGAGACCGGGCTCCTCCACTGTCTTGCCCAATTCTTGATTTTTTTCTGCCAGAATTTTTCTTTCTTCTTTCAAGGAGACTTCTTTCCTCCTCTTCCTTGTCTTGTCCCCCCCCCCCGATACAATGAGTTAAATATCGACTACAATAAGTCAAAAAATCTTGACAGAACCAACAAGCCCAGCGCCCATTTCAGACTCTTCTCAAAGTGATAACAATTAAGACCTGGACAGTTTGATTGTTTTTCTTGTAAACAAATAATTAATGATGCATGAGGACCTGGGAGAAAATTGCTAATAATTTATGATAGCACTTTCAGGTAAGGGTAGTAAGTTTTGTAAAGCGAGAGAAAGATTTGAAAGGTAAACACTTTGAACAGCAGCCTGCGTAGCTGCTCTGTCAATTTAGAATCTACTACGTACCATTAACCAACCTAAAATAACTCCTATGGTAATAACCCTTCAGACACAAATGCTTGTGCAGACAAAGGTATTATTAAGTTAAATTACCCTAAAAGTGTCGGATTGACAGAGAGGTTCACTCAGTGGTTTGGCAACCAGGAGCCTAAGTGACGCGAGTAAACAGCCGCAAATGCTTAGTTCCAGGCACCCGGTGCGCCAGGCCCAGAAATGGGATTTCAGTTTTCTTCTGCGAGCGTTTTGAGCGCATTGTCTTCCGGAAGAGCTTTTGCAGCCTTTCGGAGCGGGCTGTCGCCCCTGGGCTGCTCTCGGGGCTTGAAGGGCTCCCGCGGAGCCAGGTGGTAGCAGGGCTGACCGAAAAGCACCGGGCACCCCCGCACGCTCCGCCATGGCCCGGGGTCTTCCCGGCCGCGTTGCAGACCCCCTTGCACCCACCTGCGGAGCAAAGCCTTGGGATCCCCTGCTTGGGATCGCAGGCTGACCTCTGGATGCGCTTCCTCCGAGAACTCATTCAAGAAATCAGGGGTTGGGGCTTAGCAAAGGCACTTGTTCACCTGAAGCTCTTGCATTTTCGTGGCTTTTACCTCCCCGGCAGATTTACACACCTCCCCTCAGCCCTCGTCCTGCTGGCACCTGGGGGCCCGGCTGGAAGGCGGTGTGCCGCGGAGACCGGGCGTGCTGACCCCCAGCCCTGGAGAGGGGGTCTGGGTGTCTTTCCGGAAAGTTGGCGGCATCTTTCTTGCAGCATCAGGGGTCTGGAGGCACAACGCCCGCTGCCAGCGCCGCCCGCGGTCCCCGGCTGGGACGTGCCTGGCGCGGGGCGCGGCGGCGCCGTGCAGACAGCTAGCCGGGCTGGCACCGGGGCTTTCCTACCAGCTCATCGGCTCACGAGCCAGCAAACCACTCCTCGCCGCAGAGCAGCCCCGTCAGTGCCGCTGACGCCATTTTCCCCAGCTGGAAATCCCCCCGTTCACACCCCGTTACCCCGAGGGTCGGGCGCTGCCTGCTCTGGACCCTGCAGCCCCCTCGGCAGCTGCAGCCAGGGCGAGTCCGTCCATCCCGCCAGAATGTGGGATGCGGGGTGCGGGACGTGGGATGCGGGATGTGGGGTGCGGAGAGCAGGGTGCAGGATGCGGGGTGCAGGGTGCGGGGTGCGGGGAGCGGGGTGCAGGGTGCGGGGTGCAGGATGCGGGGTGCGGGGCGTGGGATGCGGGATGCGGGGTGCGGGGTGCCGCGTACCGGGGCGGGGGGATGGTCGCCCCGCTCTCCACTCCCGACACCCCCTTGGCAGCTCGTTACCCTCCTGCACGGCTGCAGCAGCAGCACCAGGCTGAGGAGCCTTAATTAAAGTTACTGTACTCGCTTTTATTATAAAACATGCTCGTCTCAGCTCCAGCGCTCCGCTGAGAGATTTCAGCCCCAGTGTCGAGCTGAGGTGGAAAGCATATTTTAAGAGAGAAGTCTAAGAATTACTGTTCCCCGAGATGTCCTGTCCTCCCTGATGCAGATTCTGACTCCTGTTCCACACTCTGAAGCAAGATAAGCCATAATTAATAATTAATACTCCCTTACATTCCAGGACCTCCGCTCATCCTGAAGGACTCCCTGGCTCGAGCCGTTCCCGGGGACGTGCAGGGCGGGCACCGGCCGCGGCACAAAGGTTTCTGCCGCATCCTTGGCAGAGGCGCCGGGGACCGGCCTCGCTGGGAAATCCCTCGGATGGGAGCAAGGTAGAAAGGTCTGGGCCCACGTTCCTGTCCCTGGCCCGGCCGCAGCGGGACAGAGAGGAAGAGACGTTTGAAGCTCCTGTCACCGCAGAAAGCTGTTGGTGTCGATCCACAGGGGCTAAAATTCACGGCAGGCGTGGCAAGAACGGGTGGAAATCCGGCCTTTTTAGCGCTGTGAAGTGGGTATTTCCGTGGGCCCGTGCTGTTGGCCCCGGTCTGGACGCTGGGCAACGCCGGTGGGACCCGCACAGCAAAACGCGGCGGAGATCCACCTCGCCGCGTCAGAGCGCAGCGGGAAGGCCGCCAGCCTCCGTTTTCTTCTCTGTCACATTTTCCTGGAAAAAAGACAGACCTGCGCCTGCGGTTACGGACCACGGGAAGTTTAGAGAATTTTAGAACGTTCCTACATGCCTCCATTTTTTTGGTGAAGGGTGAGCATTCTCAGGGTGAAATCCAGCCCACGGAGGCTGCCTGGCCCCGACGCCAGCGGCCAGACCCACGGCAGGGAGCCGGGGGCTGAGCCGCCGGCCCCGAGAGCCGCCGGCCCCGAGAGCCGCCAGTCCCGGCCCACGGTGCCTCCACGGGCAGCATCTGGGTCCTCCCCAGCGCCCCGCTGCGATTTGCGTCCTCTTCCCTTCGGGAGGAACGCCAGCGGGTGGGTGCTGCACCGTTCCCCCCGCCGCTCTCATTTTTCTCTTTTTTTGCATGTTTTTCCCAACCCGGAGGTACCTTTGAAATCTCCCGACGTCAAATGGAATCAGCTCTAGCTTATGCCTCGGCTAATAAATTAAAAATGCCACATTCTCCCAAACTGCATTATTACCGTTTATAATTTTGATTGTTAATTTGCATACGAAAATTAGTCCTGTGACATGCGTGGATTTTATTTTATTCTTGAACTAATTATAAACAAGAATGCCACATTATTTACATAACTAATTATTGTTCCTTCTGTTCTCCCATTTTTAAATCACAGTCCCGCTCTACATTCGTTGACGATGCAAATGAACAATCAGAGAATATTTCTAAAGTTTCTGAATTTGTTGCATTTGCATCAAATACAAATTCCTTTGAACGGGAGATAATATGCTTTTCCATTTTAATGGACGTAAATTAGGCCGATCTTAATTTATAGTTAATCTGAATGAATAATTCCTGTCTACCTGAGTATATTCTTTTCAGAGGCCGATTGTAGATGTTTATTAACCCATAAATCTGCTTTTTGCTATAAACAAAGGAAAGTTTTGTCCCCAGAAGTGATTTTCTGCCTCCATTTTGAAGCGGGTCCTCTCGTTTCGCTCGCAGCCTGTCCGCCTCGGACCCGCCGCTCGCCGCCGTGCTCCCGAGCACGCTGCTGGCTGCGAGGGCGACCGGCCCCGGCCCCGCGCATTACGCAGGGAGCAGCTCGGCCCCGCAATGCGGGGCTCCTTTTTTTCCCTGTTTCTGCACTCCATGCATAGCGGGGCTGCCTTAAACACTGCTAGTCCAGCAACCGGCACAGCAACGCCGCTCACGCAGGGCGAGCGGGCTAAGTGGCTGTAACGGGATTAGGAACCGAGTGCGTTCGGATTGGAACGGGAATTTCATAAACTCCAATGTGAACGCGGGGGAAAAAAAACCCCGGCACAGCTTCGAGCACCTCCCTGTGCCAGAAGGGGAGAGATGGCGGTGATTAGCCCATCGACCCGGGATCACCACTCCGGCAAACTGTAATGGCACAGGTCAGGCGCCAAAAAGACGGTGTTCGAAGCAGTTCCTTCGGGCGCGGAGACGGGCTGCAGCACCCGGCGGCAGCCGAG
Source organism: Phaethon aethereus (assembly GCF_964289735.1). Taxonomy (NCBI): domain Eukaryota; kingdom Metazoa; phylum Chordata; class Aves; order Phaethontiformes; family Phaethontidae; genus Phaethon; species Phaethon aethereus. Next base: position 908,270 of record NC_138593.1, read on the forward strand.
CCACGGGTGACCGTGGGTTTCGTGGGCTGCCACGGGTCTCGCAGGAGGGTGACCCCAAAGCCTGCGGCACCTGGACACGCTCCCCCGTCGAGGTTAAAGCTCGCACAGCCCTCGGCAGCAAAGGCCGACCCGAGGTCGGGGTGAGACACATCTCTAGGCTTTAGGGAAGACTTATTTGAAGGCATGTGATAAAATAAAAATATCTAGGGAGGTAATTAACCCAATCGTCAGGAGAGTTGCACAGTGAAATGTTGGGAAAGTGTATAGATACTACAGAATCCTTAAAAGAATTAGCAAGAATAGTACAAAGTGTGAAGCATGAGGATAAGTAAACGTTTAAGTCCTTTCTCAATCGGGTCCGAGCAGCCCCTTGCCTGCGGCCACCCCTCGGTGCCGGTGCTGGAGCGCCGCATCGCCACGGCAGGGAAAGGCCGTCCCTTCCCAGCAGCTCCTCCGGGCTCCAGCCGGACGATCCAGCAAAAACCTCCCTGCCCACGGGTGCTGCCGGCCAGCCCGAGTGGTGCGGTCCAGGGAACCTGATACACCAGGCACGTTTTTAAAAAGGCCTCTAAATAAATATGCGTCTTAAAAAAATAACTCTAAAAACACACCTACTTGATAATCATTAAATTGGCTCCCAAGGAGCCGTTATGTTCTATGTGGTAGAAAATATGAATTTTAAAATAGATCCTAAATACTGCTTTTATACGATAGAGCGTTACAGCTCACAAAGAGCCGTCACAGTCTAGCGGGTGGGTAATACACATCTTAAAAAATTGTCGCAATTCTCGCACACTTGCAGAAGTGATAAATTTCGGCGCTCGGGAAGCCGCAGGCAGGCAGCCCCCGTTCCTGAGCCGGCAGCAGGGTCAGGAGGCCAGCCTCGGCGCCCCAAGCATCCCGCAGGATGGTGCGATGCTCCGGCTGGGCTCCTGCGCCCGGTACCAGCACGTGTCAATCGGGGCTGAAGGCTTCCCGCAGTGCCGGGAGAGCACCAAGAAACACGTCCCGGCACCTGCAAACCCATGCAAAGGTGTCGTTGAGCTGCACTGGGACTCGTATTCCTGTATGTACATATGCATATTTTTAATTTACCTGGGCATTTTCCACGTTAATTCAAATAACACTCCAACAATTCATGGGCCAATATGGGAAGACTGTGCTTAAAAGTTCGTCCTTATCCCAGGACGTTGTCACTTCCGCATGTGAATTTTCTGCCGAGGCAAACTTGCACGAGAGACAAATGGCATTTTATTGCGCTCCGCTGTTTTAATGTTTCGAGTACCATAAAGGTTGAGAACGTCCCAGGCAGGAGGACCCCATATTACCGGGGCTGCCCCGAGCCTGCGCTCCCGGCAGCCCGGGCCAGCCCAGCTCTGCCAAGCGCCGTTGCCTCAGTTCCTGCATTGAGAAGAAAACAAAATGCAACGGACAAAGTTTTTCTCCAGCTTTTACTCAGCTCTGATCTCCGCATGACAGGGGAATGGAGCTATTCCATCGTTCCTGTTTAATATAACGGGAACCCAGAATAATTGTTCCTGGATTCTTCAGGCTGGATTCAGCTCCTATTAAAGTCAATAATTAAATTTTCATCATCAGTAATTGGAACTGCTGCCCAGCCAGCTGAGCTGCTGTCCTCTGGAAGCTGTGCGCACGGCTGGGATGGTCTGGGCTATCTCAGCTGCTGCAGGAACAACCAGCACCAGGGTTTTTTTTAACATTCCCTGACAGTTACATGCAAAATCCGAAAATATTAGGGAGGCGCTTTTCTTCCTCGTGCGGCACGAGCGCGCCAGAGGGCATCTGCAGCGCCCAAAGCTGGCACTGCTCAGCCGAGCCAGCGGCAGGACGCGGGGCCATGCTGGGCCCCCAGGTGTGGTCCAGGGGATCGGTTTGAGATGGGGTGATGCTCTCTCCAGCTGCCCCCCGGCCAGCCGAGCCTGCTCCCCCATGCGTGCGCCCGGCCGCAGGCAGGGCTGCCGGGACCTGCCACGTGGCCGGGGCATCCGCGGGAGGTTCGGTGGGTGCCACCTTGCACAGGGCCCCGTCTGAGGCGGCGGTGCCGCGTCCCGGCGTGGCGCTGCTGCGCGTCCGCGTCCCGAAGGGCTTGTCCCGTGGCTGCGGCCCGTCCTCACAGGGAGGCGGGAAGGACCGGAGCTCCTTTAGCCAGAAATTGCAATCAAATTAGTGACCTGGAGCTAGTTTTTGGGTTTACTAATGCAATTAGAGAATCTAATCGTATTAATTACAATCATATTATATTGCCAATAATGAAATTCCCTTTGACACAATTGTTTACACTTCCATTGCTTATTAATTAGTCTAACATCGTTAGTCACTTACGTAACGGGGAAATGACTCCGGGATAGCCCCTCGGAATCACTGGGCAGGAGCTGCTCGGGACGCGCAGCCCCTCCTGCAGCCGGTGTCCCCCGCCGCGGGCAGGGACAGGGCTGAGCCGGGGGATTTCCTCGCCCCGGTCCCCACTCGTGGACACGCCGACACGCGAGGGAGTCCAGGGGCTCGGCGGCCACCTCTGGAGACCCGGTCCAGCCCTGCAAGGCCTGTCCTGACAGGGGTTTGTCCTTCCTGTCCCGTCCCAGGCCCAGGTGTGGTCCGGGGGATGGGTTTTAAACTGGGTGATGCTCCTGCCGGCTGCCCGTCCAGCAGCACTCCCACGACGCCTGAACCGAGGTGCCTCCGTCTGCGCCCCCCTCAGAGCTCATGCGCTATTTTCCAAAGTTCACGTCTTTTTCATGGTTTCTTTGACTGATCGGAGCCTATGGCGGCTCTCTGAAGCAGGTGGGATACAAGGGGCAGCTCCAGCCAGACCCCAACCCTGCGCTCCTTGCCTGCGGTGCGGGCGGCAGAGGGGTCAGTGCAGGCAGCAGGCAGAGCCGGGCAGCTGCCTGCAAGGCGAGGGCTGTCACGGGGCAAGTGCCAGCGGCCCGAGCGCCAGGACAGCATCCTCGGGCGCAGAAAGTGGCAGCGGGAGGGGGCCTCGCTTGGGAATTGGGGAGGGGGCTTTCCCAGCGCAAGTGCAGGGCATTTAGCACAGTGGTTGCAGCGCAGTTAATTGCTAATTGGATATAGCGTTCGCTGTGATAAGCCCCGTCAAGCTGGATCACCACCGCTGAAGTGAATGCATCTCTCCCGCGTCGCTCGCGGAGTTGCTATTATTATAATTATAATTACGTATTTCATACGCTCCTCCGGAACACCTCGCAGCTGCTGGCTCATTACCCCCGCGTGCCCCAGCTCCTCCTCGGGCCACGCTCCCCTCGTCCGCCCCAGCGCAGGGCCGGGGAGCGCGCTGGGGCGCGGGCAGGGCGGGAGGGTGTCCCCGGAGCCCCCCTCCTCCCGTCCTGGCACCCGGCCTTTCCGCACAGCAGCAAAACAATTCGAGCGTTCGCTTGGGGCAGCCGGAGGCCGGAAAACTGCAATTAATTTCCCAGCGGCATCCCCACCCACACACCCTGTGCGCTGCGCGGCTGAGGTCCCTGTGCCCAAAACGCTGCCGGCAGCTCGCGCCCACCGCGTGGGCACGGCACGGCCTGACGCTGCCCCGCGCTCCCCGGGCCTGCCCGGCCCCGGCGCCGGCCCCGGCTGCCTTCTGATTAGAAATTGCCAGTCCAGACTGGGAACTTTTAATAACGGTGCGCAGAGGAATGCCTGCGAGGCTAAATTGCTTAATTTGCATTGTCTTGGAATATTTTTGCATATCATAAAGATCCGTATTTTTGCTTCGCCCTTTTCCCCCTCCCTCCCCTCCCCACCTTTTTCACTGGGACGTGGAAGCGCAGAGCCCCACAGGTGAGATTAACCACCCTTGCACCTGAGCGGAGGAGGTTTGCCTCACCCGGTGCCAGTGCTGGGTCTCTGGAGGTGGCACCGGGTGGGGTCTGTGAAAACGATGGTACCATTGCTGGGCGCTGCTGCAGGTGGGGGACAGGCCCCCACCCTGCCCCACGGGACCTCTGTGTTCTGCCGGTTCCGGGCAGCAGGCGCTGGGTCCTGCTTTGGGGAACTGGGTGGTTTTGCGGGGTCTCCTGGCCGGTCAGCGCTGTTTGGCGAGATGCGGCTGGCAGCCAGCGAGGGGGAGCAGACCCCCGGCTGCCGGCACTGCGCCTGGTCCCTTGGCAGGCGGGGCTGCCGTGACCCGCACCTCCCCGGGAGCGTGCACCCCGGGACACACGGGACGTGCCACCTCCCTCCCGCCCACGCGACCGAGGCGAGGGCGGGCGGCGTGGGGCGTCTCTGGGACGCATCATTTTTCTAAGAACGGATTCAGCTTTTTCAGACTAAAACAAGCGTCTGTCAGTCTGCCCGCGCACGCCCGCTGCTTAGCCTTGCCGGCTCCCAGGCCCGAGTTCTGGCAGTAACCGCGGCCAAGCCCTGCTCACCGCACACGGGTAATGAGAGCGTGGGCTTGATGGATGCTTGCTGAGCCGTCCTCCGCGAAACAGAGGCCGTGGGGAAAACAGAGCAAGGGAGGAGGAAAATCTGCTGGAATGTAATTGTGGAGGCAGGCGGGGGAGATACAAGGGGAGAGGCAAGGACTGATAGCTGTCTGGTCTGCTGCGCCTTTGAGGAATCGTTAACATCTGATTAATTAGTTAAGGGCTGCTTTGCAAATGTAAAGCGCTGTACAAGGGCGAAGTATAAACGGGGTGATGCAGAGTAGCTGGCAATGGTACTCGAGGTAACGGGAGATGGCGGGGACGGGGAGGGGGGGAAACGCCGGCCAAGCACGTCGCGCAAACTGGAGAAACGCGGCCCGCGCTCGGCGCTGGGCACTCCGGGGGTCGGCGGGGCCGGGGCCTGTACTGGCCACAGAGGCCGCGAGGGCCCGGGGCCCACAGGTCGCACCCTGCTTGGGCCGAGGTCTGCAGCCCCCGCGCGCCCCGCCATCGCCCTCCCACAGAACCGGCCCGCGGCAGGAGGAGAGACGCCCTCCCCCGGGAGCTGGTCCTCCGCCTCGCTGGGCCCCTTCGGCCAAGCGCTCCTCAGTTACGGCTTTTTGGTTTTTTACTCCTGTGTTAAAACAAATACTCTGAAGCCTCCCCGCCTCCAGCAGGGGTACGCAGCGCCCACCCAGCACAGGGGCGTGCGGGTTGTCAGCGCCATTTTTCCAGCGCGGTTCAGGCTCCTGCCCCTGCCCGCCGCGGCGCCGCGGGCTCGGGGACACCAGCGGGGTGTCCAGCACCCCAGTCCTGCTGCCCCCGGTATCGCAGGGCGAGGTCAGGGTCCTGGCTGCTGCAGCCGCCGCGCGCGGGGCGTTTTGCAGGCAGGCGGCATCGCCGCGGCGTTTGCCCCGGTCCCGCCCTGCTGGTTCTGCCTGTCCGCATTCGGGAGAGCGAGGAGGACTGGAAAGCCTTTTGCCAACGCCGTAACCAATATCTATCCTCTTAAATAGTTAATACTCTTAGATGTATTTTAATAAACTCTATTTAACGGCCATACATTAATTGTCTGATTAATTCTAATAAATCCTTATTTGAGATGCTTAATTTAGAGTGTGACTGATCGTCCTGTCATGGATGGATTATATAATTGTTGTCTGGAATGAGATACTTCGGAAGATACCGGACAAAGGCAGAAATCTGGGAACTCTCCGATAATTGAAAATCCCATCAGCATGAAGAACGGGGCCCGGGCGCGAGGCAGCGGGACGCAGCCGCCCTCCTGCTGCCGCGGGACGGGAGAACCAGGAGGGACGAGCTCGTCCCGTGGGATGCGAGGACAGGCTGTCGGCCCCTGGCATCTCCCTTCCTCTGGGTCCCCCCGGCCTTTAGCAGAGGGACCCCCACCCTGCCCGGACCCCGGTCCCCGTTTCCGTCGGCCGGGCGGGGTCCGGGCGGGGGCAGCAGCAGAGCCCTGCGCAGCGGTGGCTGCGCTGGCGGCTGGGAGCGCGTGGGGACAGGGCCCCGGCACGCCGGGGGCTGTGTAGGTGTCTGCAAATGGCCCTGGAGGGCCGGGGTGCCTCTGCCTGAAGGCCGGCAAAGGCGCCAGGCCAGATGGATCTGAGACTAATTTACTTAAAACGGGAGGTGATACCATTTAGGAACCGCTGGCTGTGTTATCGAATTTGCTGCTCGTTCCCCGAGGAGCGAGGGGAGAAGCAAAGGTTACCCGGTGTTTACGCTCGGTGACACTGCTATGAATAGCTGTTAAAGACCAATTTTCCCTCTTGCTAGTGGTTGCAGAAATGCCAGCTGAGCTGCGCGAGGGAGATGCGCCCGGCCCCCCGGCTCCCTCGGGACCTGCTGGGGTTCGGGAGCTCCCCAGGGACGCCAGACCTGTGCCCGAGCAGGTCCCCGGGCTACCACTGTGGCTGGCGCCGGGTGCCACGGAGCATCGTGGGACCCATCATGGTTAAGGCGGGTGTGGGTGCAGGTAGCAAGGCCGTTGCTGCAGGAAAAGCCCCTCTGGCTAAACCTGCCCCCCGGCCGCGTGGGGCGGGGGGGGCACGGTGGCTTGGGGGGCTGCAGCAGTGTGGGGACCCCAGCCCCGCTCCCTGCCGGGTGCTGCAGCCGTACCCTGCCCAGAGCCGGGGGAAGGAGGCTGGAAACCGCGGCCGGTCTGAGACAGGACCGAGATCAAAATCTCACTTTTCAGTAAGCGTGAGTCCCCCGCGTTCAGCTCGCGGAGGCGTTTCGCTTCAGCCATTTCAGAACATGAAGGTTCCGTGCTGACCCCTGTTTACATACTTCTACTATAAATTAAGCAAATATCAATACGGACTATTTCAAACAAAACCTGAAGCGCTTTGTTCAATGTCAAAACACCGGGGCTTTGTGTTGATGTTTCACTGCTTGCAAGGGTCTTTTTTGGGAAAAATGAAAAACTCGAAGCCAGCCCCTTCCCGGGAGCATGGGGATCAAACTCCCTCTGAGAAGCTCAGCGAGAAATTCCCCAATCTCTTTGCTTTTGCGGCTGTTGCTCCCGCGTTTCCCAGCCCTTCCAGGCGCCCCAAACCCGGCGGCCGGGGCAGCCCCTGCCCTGTCCCGGCGGCACCGGCGCCCTCCCGGCCCGGCATTCCGGCTTCGCCTGGAGCTGCACACACACGGGCTCAGGGTTGACGCAGCATTTTGCACGCTGGGAGGGAGGCGGGGGACCCAGTGCACACCCTCTTCCTTTCTTTACCTTCCTACAAATTCTGGATTTCATTTTAGCACAAGCTTCAGCTTTTCAGTTTATCATGGCCAAAGTGAATTTGTAATCATACAATTATCCTCCTGCTAAATTAATATATTAAAATGTTCAAACAATTGTTCCAGTAATTAAACAGACAGATATTAGAGAATATGAAGGCATTTTAGTCCTGCTCTCTGGAATGTGCTGACCTTTCCCCTTTCTTAGCTGCTACTCAGACAGTGTAGAACTGATTGGATAATTGGATGTTTCATGTTCTTCTGAAATCACCGAAGCAAAAGAAAGATGGAATCGTCCCAAAGTTTGCACTGAGCCATGCTGCGCGGCTTTGTTAATTAGATGGCGTCTTTTTTCCCTCGAACTATTGTTAAAATTCAGAAATTATAGTCTACAAAAATTGTCAAGGTCACCACTTAACCTTGGCAGCGCTCACCGGTGTGTGGCCCCTCTTAATTACAGCCTGCGCCAGCGGGGCACGACCGCGTGCGAGCCGGGGTCATGGCTGGCGCTGGACTACGGCGCGGCCGGTGGCACGGCGCACTGCCTGGCCGCGAGCCTCCGGGCACCGCCGCCCAGCGGGACGTCCCTTCACCAAACCGTCCGCGTGGCATCGGCACGGTGCCTGTGAGCGTGACAGCCACGGGAGCAGAGCGGGGAGCGCGCCGGCGTCTTTGCGGCGGGCGGGGAGCACCGTCGCTTTCTCGCAGCGTCACGCAGGCACTCGTGGAGCTCAGGCCAAACAACTTTGCTCTGAGCAACCGCAGGTCTCTCAGCAAGACATCTGCTCTTGATTTGAGAACTTGAAGCGATGGGGAATCCAGCACGTTCCTAGTGATGACGTCTCTAGCTGAGCTACACATCCCTTCGGTTTAAAACACATCCCATCGGAATTTCCCAGTTTCCGCTGCCGCCGGTGCACGTTGTGCCCCTCTCCGCAGGGCGAAAGAGCCGCCCGCCACCAGCAGGCACAGCCCCATCCAGGCTCCCTAGTGAACAGGGTGTCCCCGGCCCCCGCGGCCAGGGTCCGGCAGAGCCGCAGTCCTGGCCGGTTCATCCCCGCGGCCGGCGGCTGGGGCTGGCTGCGCTCGCGGGGCCGGCGGGATTTGGTGTCAGCGCTTGCCGCGGGGACAGTGCCGCAAATCATGGAAAGGTGCAAGAGGAGCTTTGCCGGGACCTCGTGCCACCCGGCCACTGCATCTGGGGACAGAGGCACACCCCGGGCTCGGTCAGGGAGCTGCCCTGGGGCATTAGGACAGGAGAAGGGGGAAGATGCCGTTCTGGGGCGCGGGGCTGGAGGGAGGGTCCCGCGTCACCCCTTCCCCAGGGTGTCCACTCCAGTGACAGCGCAGGGCTGGACCTCATCCCCCACGGGCACGGCTGCTCCCTGCTCCCCGGGCCGCGGGCAGGAGCTCTGCCAGTGTTAGACCAGCCCCGGGAGCCCACCAGGACCCTCGGCCGGAGCGAGGGGGCAGCCATGGTGGGACATGGGTGCTGGGGGTGGCTGGGGGACAGTGGGTGCTGCCCCACCCCACCCTGGACTTGCACAGCGGGACAGTGGGACCCCCATGGAGGCCCCCACACCCACCAAAACCGAAGGAGCAGACCCAGAGGCTGCACTCGCACTCGTGGGTGCTGCAGAGCCGCAAGCGTGCGTAAGAGCCCAGCGACGTTATCAATATTCAGGAAATGGAGCAGGTGCTGGAAATGCCGGGCTCTTCCACAGGAGTTTGCACGCCAGGAGGGTCAAGTGGCTGCTTTGGTTTCCATTTATCAGCTCTTATTTTCAGGGCCTTACAGTTCGGACAAACTAATATTAGCTGGGTTCATGGGGAGAGTATGCAATGCAGCATTCAGGAAATCATTCATCTCTCCCCCCGTCAGAGACCAGCTTACAGACAGGCATAAATAAAAGTTTTATTGTCTTGCACCATCACAACACACCAAAGCCGAGGAAAAAAAAAATGCAACAGCAAGTGTTATCCTTTCATGAGCTGCTCACAAGCCGGTGCTGGCATTCGCCACTGATGGCATTGCTAAATAACACCCGATTCCTCCCCTCAACTGCCTCTGAGAGAAGAGCACGTTCACCTGGAGCCCGCGCTGGGCTGCATCCCTGCAGAGAAACGCAGAGCACGACCGTGCACCCACAGCGCTGGGCTCCGGCGGTCCGGTAAAAACCCTGCCCGAGAGTTCTGTGCCGCGGCAGCTCGCAGAGAAACCACTGCCGCGGGAGCTGGCGCGGGGGCGGAGAGCCCAGTCCCCCCCGCCAAGGGGTCTCAGCCGCACGGACAACCGCACTTTGAAGGCGGCAGTGCCCCAGCCCAGAGGGGCCGGCGTGTTCCAGCTACCGGATGGAAGATCCCACTTCTATCATGGAAATCTATGGAATTTTTTTATGATGGAAAAACTAGCTGGGCTGGATGGGAGCAACAGCCTGAGCTGACCTGCGGGCGAGTCCTGACTGGGGACAGGACCGTCACCCTTGAAGGATGCTCCTGCGGCTGGGGAAGGACGTCGCTGCCGGGGTGCCCGGGCGCAGGGCTCTGGACAATATCCACTGCCATGTCAGCCCCCCGGCTGCCCCCGGCTGCCCCCCACCGCCTGCGCTGCGACGCAGCCACCCCCCCCCTCACCCTCGCAGCAGGGTCCCGGGCACGTCCCAGTGGTGCCCCGTCCGGGGGAAAGGGACCTCAGAGCTGGCTTTGAACTGCCGCGGGCGTGCAGAGAAACAAATAAGTCATTGTAAGAGAAACGTTGAATTCTGAGGGGTGGCACTGAGCAGGTGGAAGAGAAAAACTGTGGATGCCTTCTCATCTGCCTCCTTAACGCGTCCGCACACACACACACTCTATCTATCTATCTATCCATCCATCCATCTATCCATCCATCCATCTAATTATCCATCTGTCTGTCTACCTACCTACCTACCTATACATCTATTTTTTCAGAACACTTACTTATTTTTTATCACCTTTCTATTTTCTTCTGCTGCATTTTGACTGGTCCTGTAAAGTTTAGAGAGGGAATTGTGACCTTTCCAATGTGCTACAATTAATTTTTACTTCAGACTCATAATGAAGTACTATTATCCATCACATGCAAATCACTGCCTTATACTAATAAATCATGCCTCACTGTATCACCAACTGCACTAAAGGTTAGACAACCCGTCCCCTTCAGAGCGTTCAGACATGCTTGCTGTATTTTTTTAAGTGCAGGCAGCTTATTAGCCATAACAGCGTGTGGAATTGGAGCAGAAAGGGTCCACTTGGCACAGCTAGCTGGAGCATATCACGCCGTAAAGCTGTGCTCAGGAGTAATACACTTTTAGTATATTTTTAATTGTGCTGCTTTTTTTCAAAAGATAACTGCTAAGGTGAGATGAGAGTTGCTGTCCCAGGAAGATCATAGTGACAACAAACAGCCGTGATAAACTCCATAGGCAGCGCAGACCCCGCTGCTGTGGGGCAGGACCCCCCTCACACCTGGGGGCTGAGGCTGGTGCCATCCGGCATTGCTCTCTGCTCACCTTCCCCCCCGTCCCTGCGGCAGGCATCCCTCTGCAGACACCACACTGTGAACCCCCTCCATCCCCTGCCACGCTCAGCTCTGGCTCCTCGTGCCCCTCGGCCACATCTCCTGTCTGGGGGCTGCACCGGCTGAGATGGATGCTGCCCGCTGCGGACGCTGCCCGCTGTGTATGCTGCCCGCTGCGGACGCTGCCCGCTGTGGATGCTGCCCGCCGAGGATGCTGTCCGCCACAGATGCTGCCCGCTGTGGATGTTGCCCACTGTGGATGCTGCCCGCCACGGATGCTGCCTGCCGTGGTGCCGGCAGCCTGGTTTCCTTAGCAATCACGATGGCAGGGAAGCTCTGCAGGATCCTTCCCTCACCTGGGAGGATCTCTCCTGCCTCGTGCCACGTGGCAAGCAGACTGAGATGCGAAGTCTCCAGTTCAAATGCAATGTGACACAACCTAATGGAGTAAATACAGGTACAACAGGCACTTAAGGTGCTCATAAACTATGTATTGTTTCTTTTTGGATTGCACTGATGTTATTGCAGATGCTGTATGAAGTCTGAAATAGGATCACAGCAACTTCACTGCTCCCTTTCCCAGCTCCTTTTACTGAGGGGAAATTACTTGGCTGACATGCTGCATCCCCATCTTTTAAATGTATTTATTGTTCTATAACATTTCATACACTTCATATGCGTTCAGGAGAGCAATTCAATATACCTGCCAGAAGTGGGAGACGCATCACGCCCAGAGCAGCAAGGGAAGATAGCGGAAGCCCAATGGAGCTGCAGTGCTCGGTGAGAGAGCGGCGGGGCTGGGCACGGACCCAAGGTTGCAGCGGGGCTTTGCGGGGACCAACCTCGCGCCCAGACCGGACGGCTCCGTCCCCCGCGCCCCGCCGGCTGCCTTCACCCCTGCTGCTTCTGGCAGACCTTGAGCACAGCCTGCCGGGGGGGCCGGGCTCCCCCCTCCAACACATCCCCTTGGCCTCGCGCACCGAGCTCCGGGCAGCTCGCGGCACCGCCGCGGCTGCGGTTGGAGGAGACGCGTGGTCCCTGTGCGTGGCGGGATGGTGGGAGCCCGAGGGTGTTGTTAATGGCATTAGTCCCTAGCTAATAGTCCCCTTCTGCTCTGCTAGGACCCGGCACTAAGCCCTGGTCTGTCCCCATGACGGTTCAGTGACAAGTACGGAAACAGCTTGAAGTATTGAAAAGGAAATCGCTGGCCTAACAGCAGGTTTAATGTTAAAATGTTTGAATAAAACAAACCCTTAAGAGCTCCCATTACTTCACAATTGCCCTGCAGATCCGTGTTAACGTTCTATATATAAAACCAAGGAGCCTCACGGCCAGCAGCCGGAGCGCCAGGGCCGCTAATGAGAATATCGGGGGTACGAGGGACCCACGTGGCCGCGCGCACCGAGAGCCACCGCTGCCAGCTCAAGCCCCCAGCTCTTGGCAGCTCAGGGGCAGGGGTGGCACCGCTCCCCGGTCCCCGCGGTGGGAACGGAGGGCGCAGGCACGGCAAACCCTTCTCCCCACGGCCCGGGCCCATAGCCGTTTGCCAGCAGCAGCCTCCCAAGCACTGCATCTCCTGGGGAAGGGACAGTGGCGATGCTTTCGGGGCAGAGCCTGCGGTGTTCTTGCGGCTTACCCAGAGGAGAAGGATGTCCCAGCATGTCTGCAAGCTGAATCGGCCCCTCTCCAGCCTGGCACGGCTGCTGGCACACACAGTGCTTGGGAAGGATGCCGAGGCAGCCCTCAGGCCCGCAGGGCTGGGTCAGCAGGCGCCTGCTGTTCTCCCTGCTGATGAGCGTGCGAAGGGGTTCGTTACGTGCCGCCTCCGACTCCTGTTGCCATCCTCGGCACCAGAGCAGAGAACGAGAGTTTTGATGACCCATCCAACCTGCAAAGGCGGCAGTCAATGGCACAACCCGGCATCATGCCTCTGCTCCCGGCAGCCGGGCAGCTCCTCAGCCCGGGACCCCCACCGAGGGGGACGCTGCCGCCAGCCCCTGTGCGGTGCCAGCGCCGCACCCCGGCAAGGCCGTGTCCCATCCCGCCTCTCCTGCAGCCCGCGTGTCCCAGGGAGCCTGGGTAGCGCCTGCCTGTGGGTTACCCGTGCCGGCTCAGGGGTGGCAGCGCCGTGGCAAAGGGCACATCACAGGGATGCCGCAGCGTGGCCCCCGCGGGAGCACCGCCATCGCCAGGGCAGGACTGGCCCGGCTGGGCTGGGCTCTGCTGCCCCGGCAGCCGCGGGAGCCCGGCCAGCGCATGCGTGCGCGCGCGCGTGTGCGAATGAGCGTGTGTGCATTTTCTGGCACAAAGTACACGCCGTGCACTTCTGTGAGGCTTAAAGCAGGCATTGCCTTTAAACACGCTAAAGCGCACTGTTTAATTTGAATGAAATACACTAAATAGCACGGTGTCAGGTGTAATTGCACGTTACCAGCGGTGTGCCAGAAGTAAGTTGCTAACACATTGGCATGGTTACTGTACACTTGGGCGAGTTTCAAATACAGTTTTGTTAGTATTGGATCTAAGGGAAAGAAGCCAAGTCTGACTATTGAGGAAAACAAGTGGAAGTGCTGTAGACTCATTATTCATCTCTGCTCCTGTAGCTCTTGGATCGAATAACACGCTCCTCTTCCATTGTAATGGAGCCTGCTATCTCACCGGCTGCCTTCCCTCTCCCGCGCCCCGGGGCCTCGCCGAGGGGCCATGGGCATGGCGGGAGCAGCCGGCAGCAAACCGCGAGCGCGCAGCCCGCGCTGCGCCAGCCCAGCAGCGCTTTGCTCCGCAGCGGGCAGGGAGGCACCGACCTGGGCTGCCCGCCCCTGCCCTGACTTTGCTGCCTGCACTGTTGCTTTGGTTCTCCACTCATGCAGAAAAGAAGCCGCAGGCGGGTACGGGCCCGTCGCGCTGGGCACCGACTGCAGTCGTCGGGAGGGACCCGAGCAAAACTCAGGGCTTGGGTGCAATCTCTTGGTGCTCAGAGCCTCGGTCCCTGGCACTTTTTGCAAGGCGAAGCCATGACTCAGTGACTGACAGAGACGGGAGCACAGCCGGGAGCACAACCAGGAGCCAAGGAACCACCTTGCCAAGAGCATCCTCCTGCAAGCATCCCCCTGCGAGCATCCTCCCGCAAGAACCCCCTTTTAGCATCCCCCCATGGGCATCCCCCTGCGAGCATCCCCCGGCGAGCCCCGCGCTGCACCGGCCCCGAGGCTCCTGGTGCCCCATCCCTGGGAAGCACCAGCGGGCAGCAGCCCTTTGGAGCCAGGGGCTGGTGGGCAACCAGCCGCACCGGGGCTGCCGTTTAGGGCCGGTACTGGGGACACCGAGGCGGAGGGGCTCTGCTTTGCTGTCCGTGGGGCCGCTCCCGGCGTGGGGCTGCAGCTGGCCCGGCTTCAGCAGGCACCACGGTGCTCTCGGGTCCCGGCCACTGCTCACCGCGCAGACAAACTGCCATCTGGCTGGTGACGGGACTCGCATTAAAACGGAGCTGTGGCTCGCTAAGTAAAATATTGATGAAGAAGGCCTGAAGCTAGGAATGAAGCTGCCTGACTGTACTTCCTGCCCATTTTTAATAGCTCACCGCTTCATGCCAAGAAGACTGAAGTGTGTTACTTGGCTCTGGATGAAAATGATTTCAATTGGGTAGTGAGCCTGTCATTTGCATCTTGAATAAATAGGTTCTAACAAGAGGAGATCTATTTAATGGAGAGATTTGGGGAATTCACACTGAATCCTGCCTGACTTAAGGTCCTGAGACAATAATCGGGATGAGCAGAGTAAAGCCGAGAGCTCTTCATGGGACTAGACAGCATATGAGGGTTTAAGTAGAAATTGAACCGTACAACTCTGTCAGTGCATCTGGAATTGGAAATGGGATGTCTACAGGCCTGGGAATTCGCGCTCCCTGCACAAATTGTATATTGTGTATAATAAGCTGGCCTGACTTGCAGTGAAATTAAGAGACATCATTACACTTTGAGCAGCAAACCGCAGTCTTCCCCTCCATGGCAGAGGCATTAGCTCAGCTCCCGCTGCCGGGTTAGCAGCGCCCACGGCCGCGTCACTCGCGCCGCTGGTGACAGGCAGAGCCAGGCGGGGTCCTGATGGGAAGGCAGCGCTTGCAGGGGCTCCGCGCTGCCTCGGGAGCGAAGTCTCCGTCTGGGGGTGGGGACCCTCGGGGCTTGCCGGTGTTCCCGAACGATGGTGCTGGGGAACGGCAGGGGACAGGGTCCTGCTCCTCCTCCTCCTCCCTCGTGGCCGTGGCCAAGGAGCTGGAGGCAGGGTGGGAGCAAAAAGGAGAGACGGGCATAGCTGGATCTGGGGACGTTTGGCTCCCGCCTGAAACTCAGGAGCAGGGACGTGCACTTCAGAAGAGCGGGCGCTCCCGTGGGAGCTCCCGGCGTCGGTGATTTGGTGGGTGGTGTGTCCTGGAGCTGCGCAAGGCAATGCCGCGCAGAGCCGTGCCGGCGGCGAGCCGGGCCTGCCGGGAGCGCAGCTGCCTTACAGGACTACAGCTCCCACAAGGCACCGTGGCAGCGAAGCCCTTGCAAAATGCTTCCATTTTTGGCTGTAGTACTCTGGCTCAGGAGAACCCTGCTTCTCAATTAAAAGTGAAGATTTTTTAGAGAAAACCGATGCTATTTGTAAATAAAGGAGTAAAAAACCTCTGTTAGAAACCACTATGTGCAATAATTTTCAGGGGCTCTGAAACAAGTCAAATTCCTGCTCCAATTGTTGCAGGTTGACAAGGCAGGATGGGCATAAGTAGAAAGAGAAGATTCACAAGACTGTATTTTTTAAGCCTGCTTTGAAGCGGCGTGAGCTGATGAGGGACCCGCCGGAGCCAGAGCCTCCTGGCTGAGCCGGGCAGGGTGCTGCCGCGGCTCCCAGGCGCTGCCGTTCTCCACGGCTGGCTGCGGCGGCGCGCGGAACAGCTCCAGAGATGTTACGCTCACCCTGTCAATGTGTACTTGGGGAGTCCTTAATCCACGGGTCGCTGACGTGATAAACAATAATGTCTCTTTTGGAGCTGTTACGACTTATCATGTTAATGGGCACTTAGGGAGTCTTTAATTGGTGATTTGTGCATGCACTGTCACAAAATTTTAAAACACATTTACCATCATTTCTGGGGTGTTTTAGAAGCACCAGTTCACTACACTGAGAGATGAACAAGCAAACCCACCTAAAGCCACCCGCCCCGCCTGCGCGCCTGCGGCTTCAGGCTCCGTCTCGCAGGGCTGCCGCCGCCTTTACAAAACCTATGAAGAATCGGGCCGAGAAGGTAGAGGCACCAAGAAGCCCCCCTTGGCAAGCCGCTCCATACCCGCGGCACCCCGGCGGCGAGCCCGGTGCATCCCTGAGGAAGGCTCATCACCGTGGTTTGCCTCTCTGGCAGCAAACTGGTCTTGCCAGGGATCACTGCCGGGGAGCACAGATTAAAAAGTAACGCCGAGAGCTCTACAAACATCCGCCCCGAAGACCTGTCTTCTTCCATCTAATGTTTGGGTTTGAATAGCAGAATAAAGAAATCTTCTACCAGCATGAAACTATTTCTGCTCTGCCCCACGCAGATAGAAAATACATGGCTGAATTACCGAGTTACTGGTCTGGCGCTGGGGTAACTGGGTGAACTGAGCAGCCTGCGACAGAGAGGAGGTCAGAATTGCGGGTTCACCTTCAAGAGCAGGTTGCCCTTGAGGAGACGTTCACCCCGCAGACACCAGACCCCCCTCCGAGGTCCCCCGGGTGGGGTTTGTCTGCACGGCGGCGGGGACACCCGCCAGCACAGTGCCCAGGGACCACAGGGTGCTCCCGAGCTCCTCGCCGGGGCGGGAGAAGCCGTAATTAACGGCACCTGCCCTCGCTGTCAAGTTCTTCTTCATTAGGAATAAAGCGTGTGTCAATGCGTAATTAAAATTCTGCATATTTTTAAAACTGTGCTTTCTAAACAGAGCTCCAGTCATCTGCAGCGATTAATCCAATCAGCCCGGTGCACTCGCCGTCTTCGGGTGAGTTCATCTCTCGCTCTTCCCGTCTCTATTTTCTCGCTAACACTCCTCCCAGCCTTGCTGGTGACAGGGCTGGATTGAGCCAGAGGACTCCACTGATGAAGTTACCATAGCAATGCTATTCGTCACCGCTTTGCCATTTCCAGCTCTGCCTACAGCAGGTCCTATTCTGCTCTCTGTTTATCCAAGGAGCTGACGGCGAGCAGCCGCAGCGCCGGCTGGCCGCCGGAGAGCCGCCGGCCGCCAGCGAGCCCGGCGGAGCTGGGCCGGGCGCTGCCTCGCCGGGGGCACCCACCACCGGCCCCCCGGGAGCGCGTCCCGGCACTCTTTATCCCTCCCGAGCTCCCCGGAGGGCTCAGGAAAGGCCAGGCACTGCGTCTCATAAACCCTGCAAGGAAAAGCAAAATCCAGAACAAAAGAACAGCGCAGGACGCTGCTCAGTACCTGCCGTCGGTGACAGCCCTAAGTCAGTTAAGATCCCGAACGGCGCGCGCTCGCGGCTCTCTCTTTCCCTCGGCACCCTGGGGGAGAGGTCGCGCTGGAAGACGCAGAAACCCGGCTCCCAGTGGCCCGAAGGAGCCCAGGAACTGGTGCGACTGGCCACCGCGCGTCCTCGGTGGATCTGGGAACGGGGTGGTGCGATGCCGCTCACCGGGGCAGCGTGCAGGGCTGCGCTCGGGGCCGGAGCCCTGCCACGGTCCCTCCAGGGAGCTGGCCCCGGGGCACCTCCCGCTGCCCCCGTCCCCTCGGGCGGGGTGGGCGGGGGGGCTCAGGAGCGCAGACACCGCTCCGAGGTGCCCCGGCGCACGCTGCCGCGTTCATCGCATGGAGCGAGCGCCCAGCTGCATGAGATGACAATGAACGCGGGGCTTCCAGCGGACGCTGAGCGTTTGTTATTGTTCTGCCAGCGTGAGCTTGTTCGCATGAGCATCATCTGGCAGCTTGGGAGGGAAAGAGCATGATCGAGGCTGAAAAATTCATTGAAATGTTGGGCTCCAGCCAGAGAGAAAACATCGCTGAATGGCAACATAAAAGGAAATTGTCCCATAACATTCAGAGAGCACTTCAGTATTTGTCCTCTTTATTTTAAAGCGTCGAGGATCTTTGGGAAACACTCTGGAATGGGACTTTTATAGATGGTCTAAATTAAACTTCACTTAATATTATAAGCAATAAATCCTCATTGTCAGGTTTTGTTTAGCGGGTATAAAAATGATTGGTAGGTGCTGTAGCTTTTTCCCGAGACTGGAAGATGGGTGTTTTCACTGTACAGCTTTGTCCTCGGCGTGTGAGAAGGAGAGACCTCCTCCCGGCCCCGGGCACATCCCGATGCGGCTCTGCCCGCCGCGCAGGTCCTCTCCCACGCTCCGCTCCCGCAAGAAGACGGGCCGGGAGGCTCCTGCAGTTTGGGGACAGACGAAGGTTTTCACGTGATTCCAGCAGCCGCAGCTCTGAGGAAGCCATCAGCTGCTTTGAGGAAGACCCTGGGCAACCCAGAGGCTTTGGAGGCTCCGCAGGGGCACAGGGAGCTGGTTCCCGGGTCTCTACCTCCGGAGCAGCCCTGGCTGGCTCCTGGCCCCGGCGCTGCAGGCGGGTGCTGGAGGTCGCGGGGGAATTACCTGGTCGCCGCAGACCACGTGCGCCCTGGCCTCTTTTTTTTAGCTGGTGCGAGGCACATCAAAGAAATGAGCCAACTGGAATAGGAAGCACTTTTCCTTGCTTGAGCTTCCTGCAAGCTGCGGTTTTACTGGAGTTAAGGAAATACATTAGGTCATTTTTAATGTTTTTATTAACTCTGACAGTATCTCTAGGTTTAGCCTCTTATCCCTTAAGGGTCACCAGTCCAGCTCGAGTCCTTTTATGCTGGGAGCGAGCTGGTCCCCGTGGCTGTGCCGCTCGCTGGCGTGCACCGCCGGTCTCACCCACCCAGGGGTGCGGACCAAAGCCCGGGCAGGCTGTGCCGGGAAGCACTGCCTGCCTGCAGCTGGCACCCGGACGAGAGGAGGGGTCCTCTTTTTTCGGGAGCCTGCACAGCAGTGTCTGCCGGCAGCCTTTAAAATGATAAAACCCAATTTAGTGCCGTTTATGATGGAGGAATAAGAGAAATCATGTAACAATTACATACAGGAGATTTACCCCATTCTATGTATTCAGGCTGAATGCGGCATTTCCAACGATGTCACATCTGCGCTCCTGGGCCAAGCCACTGCATCGGGGGTGCAATTTCAGACGAGATCTTCAGGTGCAAATTGATTTTCCTATGAATATTTATGCAGCATGCGAGGCTGCACGTGTGCTAAAGGGGGAAATGTGGGGCTCAGCGCGGGATGCCAGAGCAGCCGCCTGCCCTCCTTTTGCCTGGAATAATAACTGGAATATCTATAACCTTCCCATGGATGAAAGAAGGGGTATTCCTGGCGCGGCCGGGCTGCCGGAGGCGGCCGGGGTGGGACGCCCGGGCGGCGGCGGGGCTTGCCCTGCGCCTGATTTGGAATGCGCACAGCATCCCTGCGCGGTGCATTCCCCAGCAAGAAACCCAGGAAAGACAAGAAAAATGAAGGCAGGCGCAATCTCATTTTCTGAGGGCTGCAAGTCAGCCAGGAAATGGCTATTATTCCATCGACACTGTCGGTATTAAGTTATTTCCTTCACTAAATACGAGAATGTTCATGAATATCTATTGAGTTCCAGGTACTGGCGTCTCCCAGCACTGCGGCTCACTGATTGTAGCTTTATATTCCTCCGACAACACACCTCAATCTCACATTGAAGTGAAAGACAATAGTATTTTAAATTGGTTAATAAATCTCTAGATTGATGCTCCTGGAAGGCCCGGGAACTTCATCTCTATTACACGAATAAAAGTGATAACATTTTAACCACTGAAGTGCTAGGAATTTGGGAAGCTCCTTCCCGATGCCCTTCAGGGCGGCTGCGTCCCCACGCCGGGAACACGTGCCAGGCGCGACCGCCAAGGGCTCTGCCTTTGGGGGGAAAGGGTTTGTTTTTCAAGAAATTAATCCCACCCAGGCAGGACGGGACGACTGCGCTTTCCGGGCTCCTTTTGCCTTGCTCAAGCCTCCACTCGGGCCCATACAAGGAGTGGAAAATTCCCCTTTCACACGCAAAACGGAAGCAGCTCGGCTGGCCCGCGGCGGCCGCGGCCCGGCTGGGAGCCTTGTCGGGCTCCGGGGATCCCTTTGCACCTGGTCCTGGCCCCGGCACCCTCCCGGAGGGGCCGTCCCCGTCCGGCGACGCCGCAGGGGCCCCACGCGTGCTGCCGGCTGCGCGCGGCTGCGGCACGCTCGCTCCTCCGCGGGGTCCCGGCGGGCTGCATCCCTGCCTAGCCTCGCGGCTCCCCCAGCCCCACGCTCCCCCGCGGCTGCGCCGGTGTGACGGGGGAGATGTCGGAGGGCGATTTTCCGCTCCTCCCCTTCTCGAGATCTCCTTTCGTTTGTGCGTCGGGAAGCGGAGCACGATCCCTGCCCGCTCCCGGTGCCAGCCTGCAGGACTGGGGAGGAAGGTTCAGGATGTGGCCCCTCGCGGTGGTGCCGGCGCCGGGCGTCGCACAGCCCCGGTGAGCACGGCGTGACCGGCGCTGCCCCAGCCCTCGCAGTGCTGCCTGCGCTTGGCACCGCTGAGGCCACTGCTAAATAGGATTCGGAAGAAATAGTCTTCTTACTTCTATGAATTCTTATAAATTATAGGAAGATGAGAATATTTTAATATAAAACAGAGTATTTCAAGTACAAAGAGGCGTTCTGAAGATGTATTGAATATTTTTTCACTGATGTTTAGTGTCTGTAAGATTCCTCGGGGAGTTTACAACAAGTGGAATACTTAAGGATATAGTGCCATAGGTTCTTTCAGTATTTTCTTTTCAAGGAAAGTAACCTCTGAATTATCTAGGAAGTACATGAACAACATGAAAGGAAGATTATGCACAGAAAGAAAAAAATATGCAGAGAATTCAATTATGCAAAAAAAGTGATGTGCTTTGCTTAATTCCCCAAACACATCCCCGCACTGTAGTCAAGACAGCAGAGCTCAGTGCGTGCAGACAAGGTTTCCAGGTCACCCTCCTCGGCTGTTTCTGATCGTTTCTCGTTCCATTGCTTCTGCTTCGTAGGGTGCTTTGCCGGTGTTAGAATATCAGGGTTCGTTTACGTCTCCCTCCTGTGCTGTGCCAGGGTGGGGGACCCAGCGGGACCCAATTCTGGAGAGAATTGTGGTGGAAAATCCCACCGTTCCTGGTGGCTCGGGCCAGCTCTGGCTCCGGGGTTACAGGGCAGCTTGGGTCGCGGCCCCAAGACGGGAGGGGAGATGCTGGGGCTTCCCCGTCCAGCTACACTCTCCTTATCTTCTGCGGAGACACGCTTCCCAAACCCATCACGGCCAGTTTTGCTTCTTAAAGGCATTATTTGCCGTACAGACAACGTAACGCTGGCTCTCCAGCCTTCAGTGCACCCACCCCAGCCGCGTACCCCCCCGGCAGCTGAACAAGGGGCGATGCTGCTTTTGGGAGACCCCTCGTGCTGCCGACGGCCCCCTCTGCTCACCCCCCCGCAGCGCCTTTCGCCGCGCGCTCGGAGTCCCTGGGGATGCGCAGACCCGTTACAGATAAGGTTTAACACTTGCTGATGTGCCTTCGGTTTTCTTAGCCTGGAGGAGCCTGAGAAGGCTGTTGCAACGCTGCAGGCGGGGTGGGCTTGCGCGGAGCACCACCTCCACGGGAGCCTGGACCCCCAAAGGGTGCGGGCAGCGGACACCGGGCATCACGGCGCCCGGTCCTGAGCGTCGCGCCCGCCATGGCCGTGCCCGGCCCTGCCCGCCCCGCTCTTGCAGCTGGGTCTGTTCACAAAGGAAAAAGAAATCAATATCTTTCTGCCCGAGCAGCTCCGCGTGGCTGCCGGCAGCGGCGATGGGGCGCTGGCCGGCGAGACCGGGGAGGCTCAGCCGCGGGCGAGCAGGCACGGTGGCGGGTGGGAAGCACCGGGGTGACGGGTGACGGTTCTGCCCTTCATTTACATGTGCTTTGTCCAGGCTTGCTGTGGGGTCCAGGGCCAGAGGTCAAAGGCGGGGGAAGGCAAAGCTGAGCTTTACAAAAGCATCTGAGCACATTAAGAGCCCAATTCTTGTTGCTCTGAAGAAGAGCGAATGGGACAGCTTAGGTGTCCAGCCGGAATAAGCGTTTCCCTTCAGACGAAAAAGCTTCCTCAGAACCTTTCCTACGCCCATCACGTCACCCCAGCCTGCTCTCCCCATCCAGCACCCGCCCGCGCTGCCTTCGGGCACCGGCATCCACCCGTCAGCCGCTCGCACCTCCCTCAGGGCGTTCTCTGCCCCCTTTTCCCTCTGCACCTTCTGGAACAAGACCCTTCACGGAGGGACCCTGAGGACCGTGGCGGGTCCCGCCGCCCCGGAGCGGGCTGAGCGCGAGGACGCATCCCCCGCCTCGCTGACATTCCCCTTTCCCGGCCAGCAGCCCCGCTCGGACACCTCCCGCTCGGCAATCGCTCGGACGGCTTTTCTCTGATTTTATTACCCTGCAGACACTGCCACTTGCAGCCCTGTTGTGGCACAGCCGCTGCTCCGCCAGCCAGGTGACCCGGCGGCAGCGCCGCACGCTGCGGCTGGGACGTGCCGGCTGTCCCGCCGTGGCTGCTGAGCATCGGGGCGCGGGGCAGCATCCCCCCGGGCTGCGGGGCTGCGGGGAGGGGGCTGCATCATGCTCCTGCGCTTGTTCCACTGCTGGCTGTTACAGTTTTGCAGCTAAAACCCCTTTCTGGCCCGGCCGCAGTTTTATTCTCGTCCCTGTCTTTAGCAGAAGAAATACCCACGTCCGGAGCATCTTCAGGCCGGGGGGGTCCCTCCCCTGCGCCCCGGACCCTCCCCTTCCACACACCGTGCAGCCAAGCCAAGCGGCGTTACTCCAGCGTGGGAGCTCCGTGGCCGCCCGCCGCCGCTGGCGATGCCGTCAGGCAACCGGCCGCCCGGCAGCCCGGCGGCGGCGGCGCCCCCAGGGCCGCGTCCTCGCTGGCGTGGGGGGTCCCAGCGAACAGGGCTGCGTTTTGCCCGGCTTGCGCAAGCGTGGTGGCTTTGCCTTCGCAGTGCCCCGCGAGCCCGCGGGCAAGCGGGAGGTGGTGGGAAAGGAGGGGTCGCCTGTTCAGCACGCGGGGGGGCAGAGGCGCGGGGGGCGGCGCAGAACGGGAAGTTCGAAAGCGGCGTTTCAGGCCACTTTTAAATAAACCTATTCTCCTTGTGCCGACAGCGGCGGCCTGCCGTGCCCGCCGAGCGGAACCGCGGTGTAAACACCCAAAATCCGGGGGAGGCCCAGAAATGTGTGAGTCTCCGGCTATAAAATACGTGAAAAAGGCAAAGCAAAGCAAGGGAGCAGCGATCCGCCGGGGGTGGGGAGAGCCCTTCACCCCACCGCCGCTCCGAAACCCTCACCGGCCGTTTCCCAGCGCCGGTGAGGGTTTGCTGCGCGCTGCTCCCCGGCAGCGCCTCTGCCGTGGGTTTTCCAGCCTTCCCGAGGCTTCTCCTCTGGATCTGCTCGTTGCACAAAACTGTGCCTCTCCTCCGTCTCAGCGTGCCCAAAATTTTTCCATTAAAAAATATAATAAATAAAGAAATAGGACTTTTCTACTGTTTCAGGGGAGCAAGGGAGAGCGATTTCACGACGTTGTGGCACTTCCGAAAATTTCCCCGTTGACCTTTCCTGGCGCACACGTGGATCGGTTTCGCACCCGCCGGCCCCTTGCAGGGTGGGTTCCCGCGCTGCTGCGGGTGCCCGACCCGCCGCCCCGGGCAGGGCTGAAGGAGCTGGCTGCCGCCGGCGCCGGGAAGCAAAGTTGCGTTTCGGTCCCCGGAATCCCCCGAACGCGGGGCAGGGCCGTGCCCGCGGGCTCGCCCCGAGGCCGCGCAGGAGGCGGGGTGCCGGGTGAGGCGCCCGACGCCCGGGCCACGGAGGGAGCCGACCGCTCTTTCGCAAATTAACGTTCGCCACCTCCGCGGCGGGGTTTGGAGAACACAGGGATGGTGTTTGTTTGTTTGTTTGTTTGTTTGTTTGTTTGTTTGTTTGTTTGTTTGTTTGTTTGTTTATGGCCCTGTTAGTTGACACATTTGCATCGAGTCTTGGGGGGGGGGAAGTGTCTTCTCCGAATTGAATGACATGAATTATTTCGACCTAACTTACTAATTAAGACCTCATTAGCAGCCCAAATTTGTGATAGATCAGCAGTGGACTTGGCACAGTGGTTTAATTTAATGATTTCTTGCATTACTTTGTTAATCATCTTTAGTCTGATTTAATTTATGCCAATGTGACTATCCTAATTTCTAATTAAGGCGTTGATGTCAGGGACACCACCACCGCAGACGAATTTCAATCAAGGAGAGCACAAAAGCAGCCCCTGCTTATTTCTCGAGGGTGGGTGGGTGGGTGGGTGGGCAGCTCCTTGCCTGCGCCCGGCCGGGAGCACGCCGGTGCCTGCAGCCCCGAGTCGGACACCGCCGGCTCCGGCTGGGGCTTGTCCTCCTACTCCCCAAGTCTGAGCTGGTCCCAGAGCTCTGCGAAGCACCGGTCCCGGCTGCGCCTGCCGCCGCTCCGGGCTCGCTTGCTCGGCCGGGCGGGAAGCGTGGGCACAGGATGGGCCGTGGAAAATGAGAGAGGTTGCGGGAAGAAACATCTGCCAATGCAAAACGTTCATGCTAGTCAATATAAATTTATTTAGTGCGATAAATGACATAATTGAATTTTTATTTCCCTAATACATTTCACTAAAATAAGTAATATTTTGAGTACCCCTGGCCTACAGATGTCTTTCATAGGAACGTATTTCCTGTAATATTACTCTTGTATAAAACTGACATTTAAACGGTTTAATAAATGAGCAGTTGTTTGACTTGTTTCAGTTTCAATACATTCTGGTATATTAATAAAATATATTTCAAAAGGAAGCTCGATAGACCATGCTATAAAAAGTCGTGATTTATTAGAGATACATTTGCTATTAGTTGGGACAGATACTCAAAATGTCATTAAGGTTAAAATAATAATCAATCAAACTAATTAGACCCTATTTTTCATATGCAAATATAATTAAGCATACATTTCTCAATAACTTTAAAGAGAATTATTGAAGCTGCACAAAGTGTGCCGAGTCCTTACTTGAGCTAATGAAATGACAGCATCTTCCCTTGCATATGCAAACAAAATTGATTAGCCACTTCGCGCTCCGCCTAATAACGGAGGGAGCGGCCGGCGGGGAGCGGGGGCTGCGGCTGCGGGGGCGGTGGGTGCCGGCCCCCGGCCTGGGCTGGGGGATGCCTTAGCCCTGCCCCGGTGCCTTGGCGGCGCGGTTACCGCGCGGGGCTTTGCAGGTAACGCCACCGTCTGCAGGTATGGCTTGCCGTTGTTGGCTGATGTTTTCCCTGGCAAATCATTCTGACTGTTTATTTCGAGGGAAAAACACCATTTTGCTGTGAGAAGGGTTAATAAGAGATGTTTATTTATGAACTCAGCATATTACTGTTGCATAATTTGAATACAGTGCCTATGAGCTTTTTTTATTGCATGCTATAATTTCATTTTTAAAGCTTTCCCTATGCCATACTTTAAAAATGATATCGCAAACAAGAAATAAATTCTCTTTTGCAGCTGTGCTAACTATATTTACCCATGGGATACACTATTTTGTCCTTGACATAAATCCCTTGGGATTTCGCTCGGAATTACTTTGGCACGCCACATTCACTGCATCAGGGTATTGTACACCACGTCTATCACGCGGACGCTGGCTGAGCCACCGGCTCGCTGCGAAGAGAAAGAGGCACTTGTTTAGCATATTACCATGAAAATCAGTCAACTCGCACATTAACGATTGTCAGGAAACCCAGGCGAGGGAAATAAGGGAAATAACGGCGGATTAAACCAGCGAGGATCCCCCAAGCAGAGCCGGGGGCGCGGGGGGGCGATGCCCTCCCGCCCGGCACAGACCGAGCGTCGCTGTGCCGCTCCTTCTCCCGCTTGTCCCGCCGCGTGGCTCTCGTGCCCATCCCTGGGCACCCCCAAATGTCCCCGGTCCCCTTCCCTCCGCTGTACGCCACACGCATGCGTTTCTCTTCTTTTTTTCCCAGGACCCGCAGCACCTCGCGCCTTTCCCCGCCGCGGCTGCGCGTGCAAACCGGCAGGTACCCGACGCCGAAGACGTGCACCTCCGCCAGCAGCTCGGGCCCGGCCCAGCCGGCAGCCCGGCTCCTCCACAGCCCCAGGGTGCTTAAGGCACCTCTGGATGCGGATCTCGGATCTCGCCACTAATTGGGGGCCTCATTTTCTGCAGGTGTCAGGCTCCGGGACATCAGACTTAACGAAATTCCGCTTCCCCACTCAGCTGCACCGGCAGAAGCGCCGGAGCTGCCATGAAAGGGGGTTTGTGCCTTTTGCGCGTGGCGGGAACCGGCAGCAGATATGACACTGTCAGCATCTCTCGGGGGACGAGCGTATTTTTGTCGATCATGTAGCATCAGGTTCTCGTGTCACCGCATTACGGAGCTTGATGGCACTTAATACACCATGACAAGGTGTAACATCAGAAATGGAACACAAAATGAGATCAAACGGCATCGCGGTCCCCAGAGAGTCTGATCAAATCCAAGGTATGGAAATTTGAAGGGGGGAAAAAATGCAAACTCTCCCCCCCCCCAGAAACCTTCTGAATCCCATTATCCGGGGCAGCCGGCAGCCAGGCTGGACTCCCGCGGGGAGGAGGATGTGGAGCCCCGTGGGGTGGCCATCTCCCCCCATCCCTGCACGCCACAGGTCCCGGCCGGGGGGGATCCCTCAGCCCCGGCGCTCGCCCCGCGCCCGCTGCCCCGGGGCTTTCCCTGCCGGAGCAATGCCAGCCCTCGGCGCGGGGCGCTGGGAGAGCGGCTGTGGGGCGAGGCTCTGCGGGAGGAGAGCCAGAGGACACCCAGCAAATCCATCACCCACCTCCCCACGCCAAGGAGGAGGGCAGCCCCACGCAGAGGGGGCAAGCGGAGGAGGGTGGAGAGGACCCATCCTGGGGGTTGGGTGTCAAACCGTTGCCGTGTCCCCTCCCGGGGCTGAGCAGGGTGACCCCCAGGACAAGGTCCTGTCTTGCCTTGCCGCGTGTCCGCCGGCAGTGCTTGGCCGAAGCTGGCACTGCACAGGGAAGGTGTTTCTTGGGAGGGACCCTGACGGGCAGTTTCTGATTGTACAAGCAGGTTCCTTCAGGAAAACAGGTTAAGGACAGAATACTTTGGGGGGAAAAAAAAAAGAACAATTTTTCACATATCTCAGCAATTTTGAAAAAAGGAAAGAAGCCATTTCTCAGCAAAGAACTCTTTTCAGTTGGAAAATGTTAACCAGATGTTCACAAAAAGTACGTCATGGAAAGAATGAATGCGATCCCTTGGTTGGGACTAACCCCGCATCCCCGAGGAGCTGCTGGGCTGCTCTTTCCCAAAAACAAAGGCAGATGCACTTTGGAAGCCACCGCGGGTGAAAGAGTTAACACCCAGCGCCCGACGGACGTGGTATAAACCGCAGTGGGTGAAGAGTGTAATTGCTAACACACACTGGCTGTCCCGAAGAAAGGGCTTCCTTCATCCCGCCTGGCTCTCCGGCGCCCGAGCCCACGCTCGGTCCTTTGCCGAGACTAATTTCATCGACAGCTCGTGGCCCCAGATGCCGTCACCATCCCGGGTTAAGGGCAGCCGCTTGCTGTTCCCGGTAGCCGCATCTTTCCCCCGTGCTCTGATTAAAGCTGCCGTCGAGCAGCTCCCGGTGCGCCGGGCCGGGTGAGCGCGCCAGCTCGCGAGCCGCACGGGCGCCCTGGGCTGCCTCCGGGAGTGCCAGAGCCATTGAAAAATCAGTAGCGATTCACACACAGAACCACCGAAGTTTGCAGAGTTCTAGGCAAGCCAGCGATGCTCTTCGCAGCCTGAAGCACCACGTGCCTAGCGGCACTGCCACAGCCACTGTGTCGCTCCTGTCCTCACGTGCTTGCGTGTCACTGCCACGCTGGTCTTGGTGGCCAGCCGCGGCCTGTCGGCGCCGAGCCGGCGGAGGCACCGGCCCCTGCCCAGCGGCGCTCCGCGCTGCTGCTCGTGCTGCTCCACGGCCCCGGTTCCCAGCACCGGCGCACGGCTCCCACCTCACCCTGCCGCCACGCGAGAGCCGGCTGCGCCGCGCATGCCCGGGGCTGGCCTGCACCCAGCCAGGGACGAGCGGGCTGCAGCCCGTGTGCCCAAAGCCCTGGGGCAGGAAGGTCTGCGCCGACGGCGCCCCGACCACCTCCATCAGCTCACGGCCGCGGCCAGGCTGGGCTGCGGTGCTGCCAGGTGCTGGTGATAGTGGAGGTACCCAACCTGCTGGCAATTCAACCCTTTTTCCAGCCCTTGCCGACGGAGGGAGCCGCCGGCTCGGTGGGGGTCTCCCCCCAGCCGGGCTTGCTGGAGTCCCGCCCCAGAGTGGAGCCCCCGGCTGCAGTTCGCCCAGCCAGCCCCGGCGCTGCGGCTGAGGGCTGGGGAGCTCTCACGTGAGATTAAGGGCAGGTGATGACTTTTTTTCCTGCAAATGATAATTGCCACCGAGGATGCGTTTGCATTAGGAAGAACCTGCACAGGTACGCACCCCCCGCCCAGAGCTCTGTGCCCGGCAGAGCCGGAGGCGGTTTGGGAGCAGAGGCAGCAGCGCCAGAGCCGTGGCTGGGCTGGAGCCAGTTAGTGCAAATTAGGCAGCAAGCCCCAGAGCATCTGCGCTTTTACACTCCTGTCTCTTGTATTTTTTTTTAGTGGCAACAACTAAATCCAATCAGAACA
Organism: Phaethon aethereus; assembly: GCF_964289735.1. Lineage (NCBI taxonomy): Eukaryota > Metazoa > Chordata > Aves > Phaethontiformes > Phaethontidae > Phaethon > Phaethon aethereus. The sequence goes on from NC_138593.1 coordinate 936,820, forward strand.
AAAGGCCAAGGCAGCATCTAAACAACAGCCAGCACTCTGCAAGGAGGGCTAATAACCACGTGCAGGGATCCTGGCGCTGGTTAAATGAGGAGTTTTCGGCCTCTGGCTTCACCCAGGGCCATGAAGATCAGCAAATCACTAATAGGGCTGAACCTCCGCAGGCAGCCGAAGGGAGAAAACCTGCCAGAGGCTGCTCCTGCGCTGCGCCCCGGCAGCGTCCTGGGTGGTGGCCAGCCAGGTCCCCTAAACCCTGCCAGCCCCCAAGTGACAGCAGCACAGACCAGGAGGTGAAGTTGTGACTAAGCCGAGCTACAAATCGGGCAGAGGCACTTTGCAACACTGCAAGGTTAATACTGCAATTAACAGACTTGGTCTATTTATGATGAATAATAACCATAGTTGGCTTTTCTCGGGATGCCTCAATCTGTCTGTCTCTCCACCCGTCCACGTTTGCACTGTCCCTCTCCTCCTCGGACTACCTGAGCTCGTCACCCTCGCAGCAGAGCAGTGCCTCGCAGAGCAGTTCGTTAGCACAAATGGACTTTGGTGTTGCATCTGATGATAGTATCCGAGGCAGCTGCCGAGGGTGCAGCACAAACAGGAGCAATTACCACTGCTTCCGAATGAAACGATAACCCGGGACCGCCGGAGCAAAGCTCTCCCCACGCCCTGCAGTGAAGCTCCCTCGGCCACGCAGGACGTGCCAAAGCAAGAAGAGTGCCTCGCTCTTCCTCCCTCCTGGCTGCCGGCTTGGCCGACTGAGCTACTCGCCCCTCGTGTTCCCAGCCCCTGCTCCTGGGTGTCTCCCGGATGCTTCTCCACAGCCCCACGCTCCCCTCGCCCCTTTTCCCAGGGCCACTCCTTGTCCGTGCGCCCGCAGAGGCTGAAGCCGGGCTCTGCAGCCGAGCAGCCCCAGTGCCAGCTCGGGGACGAGCACGAGCGGCACCTGGGACCAGCCGGCTCCCGGGATGTGCCGCAAGCCTGGTTAGGAGTTAGCTGTCCTTAGGCAGCCGTTTATTAACTGCCAGGCTGAGGGGCACGGACGCACCGCAGGCAGAGCAGGTACGGACCCCTCCCCATCCTCACGGCCAGCATCGCCCGTTCTGCCGTGCCACTGTGGGGCAAGGTCCGTTCCCGGCAGCCGCCAGCAGCCTCCACCAACGCAACCCCAGGATCCTTCCAGGGGCGTTCCGGGGGCTCGTTTGCCCAAGCTTCAGCAGCAGCAAGCATCCTCCGGGCTCCCCAGGGCAGGGGAGGGCAGCGGGGTGGCCTGAGGACGTGCTGGACCGCTCAGCAGATGGTGGCCAGAGCCGCGATTCCTCCATGCGAGGGGCCAGGAGAGACGCCTGCGAGATGAATGCCTGCTGGGGCGGGCTTCGACAGTCATGTGTCTCCATTTCATCACTAATATACACAATTAATAAACTTAATTACACGTAAAATTGCGGCAGCTGAAAAATGAGTGCAATTCTTTCTCCTCCAGCTTTGCACCGAGCCTCCGCCGAGGACACGGGGTGCAAAAGTGTCACCGCAGCAGCCGGCCCCCCCGCCCGGCCACACAGCCGGCATCCGAGGGGCAAAGCGCGGGTGCGTGCGGAGCCTGGCACGAGCTCTGCGCCGGGAGGTGACGGGAGCCGTGCAGACAGCTGCGTGGCAGAGCTTTTCCCTTCCTTTACGCCATGCCCCTGTGTTTGGAAACCCTCCCCGGAGCCCACTTCGCCTTCGGGGGACGAAGTTTGCCAGGTCCTCGGCACCGGCGCGGAGCTGCCTCGTTTCGCCGATTGAGACTGGGCAGGGACACGTCTTTGTGTGGGTGATGCGCTGCTCGCTGCACAAAGTAATCAATCCCTGTTTGCGGGGGGATTACGAGTCCACAACGCAGAACGTCGTCCCGTGCAGACAGCGCCGATCCCTGACACCCCGCGCTGATCCCTGCGGGCTTGGGCGAGGAGCGGGCTGTCTGTCCCGCAGAGGGATGGGCACGCACGGCAGCGTCGGGGCTCACCCTCTGCAGGGCTGCCATGCTGCCCGGCTCCCTCGGCGGGGGCTGTCGCGGGCCAGCCAGAGAGACGCACGGCTGCGTCACTCACAGCTCGCACGGGCATGAGCAGCACACGCAGCGCAGCCAGGAGGGGCGGGACGCTGGGGGTCTTCATCGGCCACCATCTCCAGTTGCCTCGTCCAGAGGAGAAGGGGTTAACGGCTCCCTTCAGTGCCGCAGCACTCAAGTTCATTACTTTTGCTAATTGCTTTGAAGTCAGTGATTCAGCAGCTAATGGAAAATGTATCTCTAGGTAATAGATTAATCGGCTGCTGCTGACCAGTTTGCAACAGGGTGTCAGGGAAGGGGCTGCAGCCCTGTGCCGCGCCGGCCGCGCCGGGCCACCCAGCACCACCGTCGGCGGTTTCGCAGCGCCTGGCTGGCCATGCCACGCCGCGGCGGGCTGGTGCCAGCCCAGGAGGCCGCAGGGAGCCGCGGCGGATCCGCGCAGGGGATGCTGCTGTGTGACCGCAGTCCGGGCAGCTGGGCGTCGTGTGACAGCGGCGTGGCCAGATGCCGCACTGGGTGGCAGCTCAGGTAAAGGCTTTCACTCCTGCCTGGTGACAAATGCCTTCCTTTAATCTTCAAAGAATTAACATGGGTGTGTGTAGAAATAATTTAAGTGCAGAAGACCTATTAATGACACTGCTGGTGTCACCAGAGAAGCTTTACTTTGCCATATAATGAATGTGGCTGTAAGTACTTTGCAACCATATGGTGATTATGTTTAATAAAGGACATTTTCTGTAATTAAACAGTTTTATTAAGGCATTATTAGCCCTTTAAGGTGAAAAATAGCTGAACAGAGGTGTAATAAGGTGCTAGCATCTGTATTTGGTGAACAGATGGATGGGAAGCTCCCATCCTTGTGCCGAGCACCCCGTTACAGGGCTGGGAGCCGCGCTGTGCCGCGAGGCGCAGCCCGGAGCAGCAACACGGGCTGCATTGCCTGCTGAACGCCGGGCAGCTCTGGCTGCAGTGGATTGTGGTCACTGCCGGCTCCGGGGCTCAGCACCCTGCCACGCACGCCGAGGGGCTGTGCCGCGCTTCTGGCGCACTGTTACCGACGTGCGAGGGGACTGCCGACTGCCAACCCCGCTGGCACCCTGTTCGCAGGCGCAGCACCAGGGCTGTGCCGCCGCGTGCGCCGGGGAGCATGGCCACGGCCGGGATGCTGCCACACCGTCGGGCTCCCGCTGCCCTTCCCCAGCGCTGATTTGAATAATTCAGTGTGGCCTCGTCCCGGGGGCACCGTTGTCTTCAGCGAAGGCAAATCAGCAGCCTGGAGAGCCTGTTAAGAGGGTCCCAGCCTGCTGCCTTCTTCTGTAAATCAGGATTAATGAGACGGTGGAGGAAACTCAAAGCCCAGCGCAGCTCTGCTGGCAGCTCGCGCCGCGCCGCAGCCGGGCTCGCAAGCGGTGGCTGCCTTCACGTCCTCGGGCAGTGGCGGTGCCGGCCGGCAGCGTGCCGCTAACCAGCCCTCGCCCCGCACCCCGCTCCACCCCGCTTCCCGCCGCAGCCGCGGGTTCTCTGCTGCCGGTGGTGGGGCTGTCCGCCGAGCGCAGCCTGTGCCGTCGCACCCTCAGCAGCGCCGCGCGGCCGGCGGCCCCAGCGCACGCCCCGGGGCTCGGCAGGGGAACGTGCTGTTTGCGGTGCTGAGCAAGGCACCGCAATGCCGGGGCTGCCCCAGGGGTGGGATCCTGCACCGACCGGCTGCCAGGGCCCGGGGGCCCGGCTGGAGCATCCTCTTTGGAAAGTGGCTGCGCACCGTCCTCAGCGCGCGGGGGGCTTCGGTCCCACCTTTGTACCAGAGGGTTGTGCCAGGGCCCCTCAGCAAGTGCCCTGCCATCGCTCAGCCGTGCTCCATCCGAGCGGGACGAGGATGGGGCAGAAACCCTGCGGGATTGCTGCCCGTGCCGCTGCCCCGCGCCGGCGAGCCGTGCCCGTGCACCGGCGGAGGGTTGGGCGAGCGGGGCTGGGAGCGATCCTGCGACGCAGGCATCACGTTTGGTGTGGTTTTGTGGCTGTGAGGAGGTGCAGGGTTTGTGTTACGCCCCACCAGCTCTGGAGGAGAGGAGCCGTGGGCACAGCCAGCTGCTCGTGCAAGCGCTGACCAGAGGGGAGAGAGGCGTGACATTGCCGGTAACGGTTTTTTCTCCATCTGAATTTGTGCGGCCTGTCCTCTAATCATTTGTACGTTATCCATCATCCTCTGCCTCCCCATCCCTGCTGTCACACAGCTCCAGGCAATCTATCTTACAGTTAAAAAATTGTCTCCTTACACAGGGGCTTTCAAACAAGACAAATAGAAAGAATAAGATCTGGTATTGAGATGCTGTGTACAGGGTGCGATACATAACGCAGCGGGTAAGAGATCCCATCTGATTGTCAGGAGCAGATCTACGGCACTGTCAGCGGAGCACAGTCCCTCCGGAGTGGGCCGAGCAGGATTTGGCCCCGGCTGAGCGGCAGTACCGCCTCGCCACTGCAGTCCTGGGGGCTCGAGCAGCCCGGCCGGCCCCGGCGCAGGCACCACGCAGCCGGACCAGCCATCCTCGGCGGCTTCCCCGGCACCCGAGGACAAAGTCCGCCAGCCTGGCACCGCGCCCTCCTGCACCATCATCCTGCGCTTCCCAGCCCGCTGGGACTGACCCTGTTGCTGTGGCTGCTGTCATTACTCTGCCCGTGAAACCGCTCGCTTCTTGGGCGTTTTGAGCTTTGTCACCCGCCGGTCCCGCCGCACGGGGCAGGGGAGGCAGGGAGGGCCGGCAGCACCGCGGGCGAGCCCGCCGCGGCGCTCCAGCCGGCAGAAGGAAATCTGAACGGAGAGCAGCCCAGACCTGGCAGTCAGCACAAAACTACGTGGTTCTGGTACCGGCGGAGATGGACCTGGTCTGTGTTAAACTCTGTTCCTGCAGCAGCTGAGTGCTGCCGTACAGGATTTCTCTTCTTTCTGTAGTAGTTACTCCAGCTCCCGGGCTCTTTCTCCTCCGGCTGATGCCACCGGGGAGCGATGCCCTCGGTGCAGCGGCTGCACCAGTGCTCCTGGGTGCAAAGCTGCTGGCGATCTGTGCAAAGGCCTGGGTGTGACTCGATTAATTATAGTGTTATTAAAATGCTGATGAGACCGTCACCGCGCCATGGAAGGTGAGTGCCTGCCAAGCGCCCCGCCTCCCCCAGAGGTTTTCTGCTAAAACACACCTGCTTTTGAGGCGGAGTGGATAAATATATGCTTAGAGCCTGTCAGTGTCTGCGCACACTCAGAATAGCTGAAGAATCAGGATGAAATGCTGAATGTTCCCCTTCCAGCCTGGTTCCTGGGGGTGCGAGCGTCCGGGGAGCCGCAGCCGCCGGCGGGAGCCGTGCCGATGCCGGGCTGCGCGGGCGCTTCCTGAGCTACGGGGAGCCGGGGACGCTGCGGCTCTGTTGGGATGCAGAACCTCGCTTTTTCCTTGCTCCCTAATGAGACAAAATAAATTCACGTGGTGTCGGATTCCCCCCCCTTCCCTCCTCTCACGCTGAAGCAAAGGCAGTTTTACGCTAGTTTAGACAACCTCCGCTCTCGCCTGAGCCGCGAAGCTCGCAAACTGCCTGCATTTTTATGAGCTGACTTGTTATATGCGGTGGAAGTATGCAAAATATGTCAAGCCCAAGCAGAGATTTGAATCAAAATGACTCTAATTACTTGTAATAATTTTTGCATTCCAACATAAAACAATGTTAAAAAAATTCCATTACAATAGTTAAAAGACAAATCATTTAGTGAGTCCCTTACTTTATTGCTTTATTAGACAATTTACTTTGCAACGTTTTGAACATGCGATCGCCCAGAGCTATTCCACTGTACGCTGCATTAGCAGAGAGTTCAGCCCTTGTCATCTGTCAAAAAGTCAAACACCATCACTGCAGACCAACGGCCTTGTCAAATGAGCCTCCATCTCCGGTCCTTAGCGTGGCACCAGACTGGGCGAAAAGTGGGTCCTCTTCCTCCTCCTTCCTGTCTTCGCCTCTAAAATGAGCTGGGTTGATTCCTCTTTCGGCAGGAGCGGCTGAGGAGGACCATGGCCGCGGGAGCTGCCAGCGCCGCACAGCCCCGGTGCAGAACCCGTGAGCGGGGGTGAACCAAATTTATTGGAGCTGGGGCGAATCTCCCTGGGGGATTCACTGCAGCGTCAGCTGGAAGCTGGCCGTGGGCGATACCCGGAGCCCGAGACGGGTGTCCAGGTATCAGGAGAGCGGAGTGTAACCCGGCTACGGAGATGACTAATTCAGCTGTAAACACCAGCTTGATGGCCCATAGCTGGTTTCAGCCCTTTTGGGTTAATGATTCCATAAAAATAAAGCACTGCCTGTTTTCTTGTCCCTTTTTTTTTTCATCTCTTTTTAAATTTCTACCACTGCAATGGCAAGGCTGTTAAGTCTTCCAAAGCCCAGCACGAATCTCTTTCTCTCTGACCGTGCTTGAACTTCGTGCTCAGCTTTCCCGTGTTCCCGCAGACGCCTACGTACCCACCGCGGAGACCCCAAGCACTACTGCGTCTGCATTTTTGCAAATATCTTACATTTTGCTGCTAAGGAAAGGCTCAGACCTCCCCGCGCCGGGAAAGGGAGATGTCCTGGGCCCGGCTGCCGCTGCCTCTGTGGGGTTTCAGCTGCTTGGACCGTGCAGAGGACGTTTAGCCCAGGCACACGTGGAAGCCCTTCCCCACACGTGTTCAGGCTCGCCGGGACCATCCTGTCGGGAGGGCAAGAGTGGGGACCAGCGTGGTTCAGCGTAAGCAGCTGGGCTTCAGAAACACCCTCTTCTAAGAATCCTAATTGTAAGCTTGGATTCTTTCTAAACATCCATAACCACAAAAGAAGACGCTGAATAAAAAGAAACAAACACATCAAGAATGCCCGTTCTCACTAGTGTTTTGTAAAATTTAGCATAAACCACAAGTACAATGTGAAGAATTTGCATAATAGGAATTACATCATGCATCTCTTTTCCTTCTACGTTTACTTTCTTAATTCTTTGCAACCGCAACTTGGATTTTCTTGCCGTTCGACGCTGTGATGACGGTTTCGGGTCCTCGTTAATCCGCATTCCGCACACAGCGCGATGCACGGCTGTGGCACGCACAGCCCCCCGTGCCCCCAGGGCTCCATCGCTGCGTCCGGGTGCCATCACATCTCGCCCCACACGCAACAGTCTGCCTCAAGCCTGGCTCACCAGCGGCTCCGATAAGCCGAAATCAAGAAATGAGGCAGCACGGTGCAGGCACGGAGGTGCCACGGTTTGAACCTCTGCAGCTGGGCGCCTGTCAGTCTACTGCTTTTAGAGAATCCGATCCTGGTAGTTTGGGCTGCAAAAACACTATAGTTATTACCGTAAAAGAATAATAAAAAAGATAAGACATTGCACAAACTGCATCAGCAAATTCATGGGCAATTCCACTCCGAAGATGGGGTTTGAGATTTCCTGGGGTTTTTGGGGAAACAAGAAGTGATTCAAAACGATCCTCCCTGGCAGGGAAAGCAGGGTTGCCGCTGCCGTGCCGTGGTGCACCACGGTGCTCCGACCGCCACAGGCGCGTCCCAAACCTCCCGGGAGCTCGAGCTGCACCCCAGTCCTGGGGGCGGACCAAGGGTGCGGCACGGTCCCACGCACGTGCTTTCGCCCCGCGCAAATGGAGGGACCAGGCGATCCAGACAGCACCCGCAGAGCCCGGGGGAGAACCAATCTCTACCCCAGCAAATCAACACGCGCTTATGCCAATTCTTGTCTCACGCATGAACGCTGATGACCCAACGGGTGATTGCGAACCGCGCCTCTCATTCACACCGCGCGTGCCGGCACGGGAGACCCAGCAGCGTTGGCTGGCTTTGCTGAGGAGGTCAGGCAGCAAACCGACCTGCCTGCACTAGCCAGCGCAGGCAAGGACTTTCAGAAGGTCTCCTGGCTTTTGAGAAAACCCTCCCCTGCAGCCACTCCGGCGTGCCCTTTGTCCAGGCGGAGCACAGCACCCAGTGCAGCAGGGAGCTGGTCCCTTCCCAGGCCCTCGGCACTGGGATGGTGGAAACGGCCCGTCGGGAACCTGTTCCCAGTGCCAGCGGTGACCGGGAGCGGGGCGCTGGCACGCTCGCAGCCAGGCAGGGACGCGGCCTCCCACGCACCCCGGATGAACGGGGATCTGCAGCTCCCGCCTCCCCCCAGCCCCTGCGCTGCCGCTGGAAGCCGCTGACCCGGGAGGCAGCTCGCCGGGCTGCTTCGCGCACGCTGGCCGGGGACCCCAGGGACCCTCAGCCAGGAGTGGGAGACCCCTGCTCTGTGCAGGGCTGGAGCGAGCTGTGGCTCGGTGCAGCCGCTCGTGCCGCTGAGGAGCGTTCCAGCTCACCGCCCACGTCTCGGCTCACGTTTGGGAGCCTTGCTGTACACCTCGGCCACCTCGGCTCTGCGCGTGGTGACCGGGAGCTTCGCTCCGGCAGCAAGCTCTGGCTCTCGCTGAGCCGCGCCGCAGCAAAAACCACCCTGTGCCGCGCCGCTGGCGGGACCCGCGCCGAGGGAGGGCTCATGTGCACGGGCGACCCGGGGCTCGCCGTGGCACAGGGCCTGTGCCCAGAGCGGGCGCTGGGCTGGCCCTCGGAGCACACGAGCCAGCCGAGCCCGGGCGCCTGCCCTGGCTCTGCCGGCCGGAGTGGCTGGTGTGGACGGCGGAGAGATGCCAGGCGTTTGCCGCTGGTGAGATCTGCCCCTGGACTTTGCGTGGGTGCGGGCAGCCGCCGAGCTGGAGATGCGGCCTCTGGACGCATGACAAACCACAGGCAGCTCCATGTGCCAGAGCCAGGGCAGGACCACCACGCACCGCACGCCTGCCCGTACCCGCATCCGCGCCGACAGCACCGTCCCTGGGGTATGGCACCCACCCTGCACCCCGGGAGCCGGCCCGGTGGGTGTGACCGCAGCTGCCCCACTTCAAGGTGCTGCCGTGGGGCCGCTGGGCAGGAAGCCCTTACACCCGGGGGGGGGTTGGCCCCGTCACAGCGCAGCGCCGGACAGGGGCTGTCGTCGGGCCGCGCTGCCGGTGATGGTGAGGAAGGGAGCGTTAAGCACGCGTCAGCAGCAGCCAGCCCGGCCCTTCATTTAGACAGATTAAGCAAGTTGCTTATTGCCTGTGACATAATTTAGATGAATGGTGTGGGTAATCCATCAGGCAGGGCCCTGCGCGGGCCCTGCGAGCAGCCGGTGGGGGATCCCATTACCTTACATGTGTTAACAGCCCAACTCCTTTGTACGAACAACAAAGTGGCTCCCCTGAAAAGGCCGATTCTCCCGCATTGTCTGGGAGAGGAGCGGCGGGCCGGCGGTGATGGATGGCCGGGCGGGATGCAGCCGTGCCGCGGGTGAAGAGGGACATCGTGTGGGGATGCGCCGACGCACCGTGCCGCGCTGCCGCACGCTGCGACGCTGCAACAACGCCACAGCGATGCTGCACGGCTGCACGGCTGCATCGCTGCACACCGCAGGCCCGCCCCGGGCCAGCTGGGCAGGGGCGTCCGCAGCCTGGCTGCAGCAGCCTCTCCTCCTCCCTCTGCTACGGTCCCACGGAGGCCAGGCGTCCCCGCGCTGCAGCCACCCTCCACCAGTTAAGCACGGTTTGGTGGGGGGGTCAAACATCATGACTGGAGCTGGCTCAGTCCCCTGGCAACAATGAACATTAAAAAATCTCATTAGGCGTTTATTAGAGGCACAGAAAAGAAGGAAAGCGGTTATAGCATCTTAAACACTGACTATTAAGCAAATCTTCCAATTAACAAATCATTTATTTCCTTTCCCCTTGGCAAGAGCCAGGCTTTAAAAAGGGGAAAGCCAAAATCTTTCAGCCAGCCGCAGAGACGGTGGCACCGCTCCTGGGCCATTAGCTGAGACCGGCCGGTGGTGCTGTTCCTGCTGCTGCTGTTGTTGGAGCTGGTCTCGCTTCCTTGGAGAAGAAATTAGAAAAACACGCACAAAGGGGAGAAAAACAGCAAAGAGAGAAACCGCTGCTTCGGTGTGTGGCACCCAGCCCCGCTCGCTGCCTCGGCGGGTGCAGAGGGAGCAGCATGGGGACCCTGGCCCGCGGCTGCCACAGGAGGCAGCGGGGAGAGGAGCAGAGGCGCTGGTGGCGGGGGATGAGCCATGGCCAGGGGAGCCATCGCGCGGGCCCCCGAGAGCCAGCGGTGCCAGTGAGGCGTCCCTGGGCGTCCCTGCCCGCAGGCATCCCCCTGCGCAGGCACCCCTGCTCGAGCCACCCCGCCTCCCGGGGCTGAGGTCTCCGGGGTCTCGGGGCGATGTGGTTGCCAGGCCAGAGACCCAACCAGGAGCCTTCCCCGTCCCAAGCCCTCATCCCCCGGCACAGCCGGCAGAACCGGCACAAAGTGCCAGAGTGCACCCAGCAGCTGAGCCACCGAAGGTCTTCACCATCAGGAGAGTCCCGGCTTTACTCCAGCCTTAAAACCAGCCACCAAAGTTGTTTCTTGCTTCTCAACTCCCCACCAGGAACATTATCCCTTAATTGCTGCATTTATTCAGACTTATTCTGTATATCCAACAATAATGAGTATATTAGATATGTAATTATTACTGTCATAAATGTAATAGTGACAAAACAATAATTGAAATAGTGTCTATGAGGATAATTCACCATTGCAATTAATACTGCCCTGCTTAGTTAATATGTCACAGTTTAAAATAAATGCTGTCATTACTCCATTACTAATACTGTGTTATAATAATTATTGCGGTAATAATTAAGTGTCTATAGTGATCATGGATTGCCACGGATCGGAATAAAAATCACTGTAAATAACACAGGAGAAATAGCCACCAGAGGAAGAGGTGAGTTTTAGCAGAGAGCTCGACGCGGGGATGCTCTTTGTCTGCACCGGCGCGATGAAATTCATGAGCAGCGGCTCTGCTCGCTGACCCCTGCCCGCCCTGGCATGTCAGCCACCTCGCCGTGCCGCTCCGGCAATCCAGACGCAGCCCGGCACCTGCCGGCATCACCCCCCAAAGTGCTCGAGCATCCTTGCACGGCACAGTGCTGGGGCGATGGGGGGACTTGCTGGGCAGGATGCGCATCCCCACGGGGTTGGGCTGGGTGGGAGGATGCACAGTGCCGGCAGCATCTTTGCTTTCCTGGGATGCCCGCGGCGCAGACGGAGGGCCTCTGGGAAGCATCAGCCATCCAAAGCCAACACCAGCCCTCGCTAACTCCCCCCTGTCTATGCCGGATGGAGGTGCCTCTCCTTGGAGGGGTCACCCACAGCCACGTCGCGGCCAGCACCCTACTATTGCCAAAGCACCATCCCAGGCACATTCCTCCAGGGAAATATCTCCCAAGCAGCAGCCCCATTGCAAAAGACGGGAGGATAAAAGACCACCAGCAGCAGCAGTAACAGGCGGATCGCCTAAGCGCTGGCTAGCGGGAGCAAGGAGCAGATTCCCGTGAGCATCCCCTGCTGCAGCGCCTGCACTCGTGCGCCAAGACGCCCGCGGGCAGCAGCAAGCCCCCCCAGGGACGCCCCGTCCACTGGGCAGAGCTGGGGGAGACTGGATTAGCTGCCAGCTTGGCAGGTTGCTCCCGACACCTGCAAGGAGGCTTTAGAGCACCCGATGCTGCCGGCAGCATCGGCTGCTGCCCTTCAGCGTTTCTCTTTGCTACAGAAACTCCCGCGCTGCAAGCTCTCCCGGCCGCTTCGCAGCAGGGCAGGGTTGCTGCAGCCCCGCAGCGGGGTCCCCCTCGCTGCTTTAGCCCCCTGCCCATGCTTTTTTCCCGCGCCCTTGCCGAGTGCGTTTTCTTCCCGGTGCAGGTACTTCACCATAACTTTACTGGAGTTCAACTCAATTTTCTCAGATTAAATAAAATTTCAAAGTGTCACTCACTAGCAAACTATCCGTTGGAAGGTGGTTGATTTTTCTAACCCTATCTCTGGTCCAATTACAATTTTTAATCTATATGTAGATAATGGTGAACAAAACCCCTGTAGAAATGTCAAGAGTGAGGAGGTTATTAGCTTAGTTTTAATTACTGTCTATCATTCTTAGAAAACTGCAGTAACCTGATAAATTAGGTGACAGCTCTGGTCGTAGGAGTTTAGGTGGGCTTCGAAGGCAGGTGTTTTTTTTAACCAGAGGTATTTGGGGGTGGGCTGTCCTTCCAGGAGGGCAGCGTTAACGTTAGCAGATCTTGCCAGGTCTCCTGCCGCCTCCCCGTCCCCGGAGCAGGCACCCGTCCGCCGGCAGCACCCTCCCGGCACGCAGCACCCAGCCCCGACAGCCGGGGGGTCCCCGGTGTCTTCCGCTGGGAAGATGCTGGCGAGGCGGCTTGTTTGCTCAAACCATCGTTTGAGGTGAGTTTTGTTTCTAAACGAGCAGGGGACGGCGCCCAGCGCTTGTCTCGCTGACAAACAGCGTGTCCGTCGCTTTTAAGGAGACAAGCTGCCATTTCGCTCCCCTGAAAAGCACATAATATGACAGGTGAAATGTCAGAAATGAGACTAAAGGCTTGGGGAAAACATTCTTCAGCTGTGAAGTATTCCCGCTAGGAATGTTAAACTGCAGATTAAACGTAAATGTCTCTAAAAGCCTGGAACGCGGCACACTTCATCAGCCGCGGTCCCCGACGCGTGCAGGCACACCTCGCCATGCGCGCGTGCGCGGCCGTTCGGAGTCGGGCTCGGAGCCGGTGCCCAGCGGCTCCGGAGCCGCCGGGACGGGCCCCGGCCGAGGGCAGGGCTGGGGATGGGGAAGCGGCAGCGGCGCCTGCCGCCGCGCTCAGGGCAGGGGCGGGTTTTGGGCAGGCCGGGGACGATCCCCCACCCCCGTGGCCAGCACACGACCCCCAGGGTCTGCTCTGGAGGGTCGTCCGAGCCTTCGCCTCCGAGGACGCCGCCGGGCACGCCGCAGGGCTCGGAGGGAGACCGGGCTGCTCGCGCCGCGGCGGGATGTCGGGGGGATGCTCCAGCCACGGCGAGGGCCCCCCACGCTCCCGTCCCCGCGCAGGGGCTCCGCCCCGGTCTGTGGGGCTCGCCCCGCGCGGCACGGCTGTATCCACCAGCCGATAAACTCTTCACTGCGTGGAAAGAATTATCCTTGCCGGCGCTGAGGTCGGCTGTAACGCAGACGTTATTACTAGCGGAGGCACCGAAGTAGAGCCTGCGGCAGATAGCGGCCTGTAACTCTTCATTATTTATGCCGGAGCTGCGGGGAGGCGGAGGCGTGGAGCCCGCAGGGACGACGGCATTCGCCCCGTGCTTCGTGGGGACACGCGGGACGGGACACGGGCAGCGGCGAGCTGCGGTGCCGGGCCCAGCCGCAGCTCGTCTCGGGCGCTCCCGGCGACGGGCTCCCCCCCCGAGCCTCGCTTTAACTGCGCGTAACGCGGGAGCCGATGGAACCTGGAAGACGTTTGGGGACCCGGTGGGGTTTCGGCCGCGCGCTCAGCTGTGCTGGCCAGGCGTGTGTTCCGCTTGCCAACGGCCCGCTGCTCGCGGTGCCGCCGGTGCTGCCACGCGGCGGCCAGCGCCCCAGTGGCGAAGCACCCCGCCGGCAGCTCGGGCAGCCGGCACGGGCAGCTCGGCTGGTGCTCAGTGAGCCGAGAGCCCTTCAGGAGTTCACTAGCTGCATCCTTCGTGGCATTAAGCTCAATTTTTCTCTGAACAAAACTCCGAAGAACGCGTGCGCGCGCACCGGCAGGACGCTGCCCGGGCGCCGGCAGCTCCCTCCGAGCCCCGGGGCGATGTTAAATGCCCGCACAGGTCAGAAAACCTCTGCCGTCCCGGCCACCCCACTCTGTCACGGAAATCCTGACGCCCTTCCACGCTTCCAGGAATTAAAATGTGCCTCCGCTGTAAGTTGTTATCAAAAATAGAAGCATTTTATCTATCTTTAGTACAGAACACAGATTGCACAGAGACATTCAATTTGGAGTCAATTTAAATTTCAATTGTCTGTGAAATCTAAATCAATAGGCTATAGTTCAATGGCACTTTAATAAAACAGGACATAACAGAGAAATCATTAGGGATTACATATGATAAGAGATTGAAAACAGTGTCTGTGTAATGGTGGAGGAGCCATTAGAGAATTACCTCAAGCATTTGCAAGTAAACCAACAACCTCCTTCTCCTCCTGAGACTAACAAGAAGACTTAATTGTGCTGCAGCGGCTAAAAATACATCTCTGTCAGCCCTTGGATCAGTAGACGATTTACAGGGTCATAAAACCATCAGGGTGCTCCGCGGCTCCGCGGCGTGGGTCAGCCGGCTCCGCTCCCCGGCCGCCCCTCGTCCCCCGCTGTCGGCCCTCTGCCCGGCCGCGCTCCGGAGCTGCGCCCCCCGCCCACCCCCGGCAGCGCCATCCCCCTCCCCAGCTAAGCGGAGGGTAACCGGGGGGTCTGGGCAGCTCTGGACACACGGCCAGGTACTCAGCAGTGGTAACTACCTGCGGTGATGTATTACCCCGGGTTAAACGTCCCCCTGATTTATGCGGGTGGTGCAACGTAGAGCGGCTCCCAAGCAGCATTATTTAACTTTTATTTGCATTTAATAATAATTCACTTTTCCTTGGCTCGTTGCAAATTATCACAATCAGACTGAAGGTGAGATTGGATTTCATCAGCCTGGGTCTCCCACGCCTAGGTGAGAGAATCATCTGCATAGAAATGGCGTTCTGGGGGTGAGAGGGGAGGGCGGCGACGGCTCGGCTGCGAGCGAGCAGCGCTGGCCCTGAGCCGGCTGCGCCCAGTCTCCTGGCCAGGCTCGGGCGCGGGGCAGCCGTCCCCGTACCGCGTGGGTGGGCGACCCTCGGGGGCACTGGCCAAGGGGCTGGCTGCGGGCGAAGAGCTAATGCTGAGTGCAGAGGAAGGGGCATGGCACAGCGCTGCTGCTCCCAGCTGCTGCAGGAGGTGGAGGCAGCAAGGGGGGAGGAAGAGAGGAGGTTGGATTAGATTAGATTAGATTAGATTAGATTGCATTAGATTGGATTGGATTGGATTGGATTGGACTGCACAGCATCGCGTCGCATTGCACAGCGTTGCACAGCACTGCGTTGCACCGCGCAGCGCGGCATCGCGCAGCATCGCGCAGCATTGGATCAGCTTGCTCGCGTTGCGCAGGCAGCGGGGGGCGAGGCCGGCCCCTCCCCGGACCGGAGGATCGTGCCCCTGCTGCTGGCACGCCCAGAGTGCTCCGGTGCCGGTCCCGGGCCGCTGGCCTGCCCGCTCGCTGGCACTGGCCCCGTGCACGGCTTTCCTGGGTGACGTCCCCCCTCAGCAATTAAACTAAAAATAGTTTTAATTGCTGCAAAGCTCATTGGCACCAGTCTGGGGGGAATCAAGGCAACGGAAGATGTTGACGTAATCACGAGTTTTGCAAGGTTGTCAGAAAAAACAACAGCCAAACCCGAAGCGTCCCCGGCCACCGCAGGGCCCGACGCAGCCGGGGCAGAGAGGGGTGTGCGCGCACGCGTGCGTGTGTGGACGCACCGAGGAGTTTGCTAGGCAGAAATTTAACACGAAAGTGCAAGGACTGAACCGGCACGGAAATCCCCACCCGTCCTGGGCGGCGCGGCTGCGGGAAGACGCTGAGACGACGTTCGAGCCACTGCGGGGGGCAGAAAGCTCTGCAGGCCGGAGAAGGGCTGGTTTTGCCTATTTTATACCAGCGTGGTAGGGGAAAAAATCTAAAGCCAAGATTAACAATTTCAATAACAAACCAGGCAAAGTTAAGGGCATTTGAAAAATGTTTTTACAACCTTTGGTTAACCTGCAGTAACAGCTGTTTGCGTGCGTATAAATAAGACTATTCTGTGGAAAAGACAGGAAAAATTGGTTTTATTTTAAAGGACACCGTTTGGCTCCCGCGGTGCAGTGGCATCTGAGGAAATATTGTGTAGCGGCCACTGCGCGTCATGTTTAATACTCAGAAATGCAGCCACGGAGAGCAATACATTTGCTGGCTCCTGACAGCTGGAAAGCTGGGGTGTATTTTAAACGCAGTTTCTCTCTCAGAAGGAAAATTTTGAGAGGGATGCAGATGAAAAGACGCCTTCAAAGCAGCCAGGACGCTTTCTGCTGCGAGCCAGCCGGCCAGGGAGGCGAGGGTCACGGCTCGGGGATGCTCAGGGGCCGTGGAGGAGGCTCGGCGGGGTGCCCGGTTCTGCCTTGCCGGCAGCGCCGCAGCCGTGTCCCCAGCGCATCCCTCCCTCCCGCGCCTCGGCTCGGGACTGAGGTGCCCCAGCCCTGGGCACTGGCACCCACCCTCCCGGCACCACAGGGACCAGCGCTGCCACCCGCCATCACCCCAGGAAATACATCCCTGGAACAACGGCCGCGAAATACAAATAATCCCCACTGCCCCTTTTGTTAGAAAAAATCATGGCCTGGCTTGGACCCAGAGACGTTCTTTTCTCCACCTGAAAATAAAAGTGTCACGCGCTTGCCACTTCAAACCCTGCCAGAAAGGACTCCGGAGTCCACTAAGGAGTGAGACTTTAAGCCTCACCATTAAGAATTACAAGAGATCCGCTGGGCAGCGTGGAAATACAAGAAATACTACAATGCCAGTGCTAAAACCTAATGAGAAATGGAACAAGCTGAGACAGAAGCTTAACAAGAAATACTGGACAAGTCCCCCAAGAAAAACTACAGGCAGCAGTGGCGAGGAGCTGCCAGCCGGCTCTGCAGCCGTATTGATCAGGGCTGGAGAAATAAGAGGAGGCCTTTGGAAAGTAGATAAAGAGGGAGATATACAGCGGGAGAGGTCCAGAACTAATGAAAACAGGAGAAAATGCAGCTTAAATCAAAGGCCAAATACACAGAAAGAGAAAAGGTAATAGGATTTGTGTTTATGGCTAAGGAGGAGAGTGGGGGGGAGCTGATCAGACACAGCGGTAATTGAAAAGAAATGGAAGATGGAGCCCAGTATAAATATTTTCGTGGGAGAAAGTGGGCTGAAAACTTGAAATAAGCAATTATTAATATCTGTTCCAGCCTGAATCTGGGAAGAATATGCGGGGAGGCGTGAGGGAGGGGGGTGTAGGCAAGGGATGAGGAGCGAAAGTAAGGGGTTAGGGTGCAGAACGGCTTCTACCTGCCCGAGGGGGCCCATCTCTAAGCTCTGCCGGGGGTCAGGCGGGGAAGGTCTCCTCTGGCTGGGCAGGAGGCTGAGGGTCCCCCTTCCTCGCCGGCTCAAAAGCGGTGGCAATGCCCCGCTGCGTGCCTGCGGCGTGCCCGGCCCCTCCCGCCTGCCCTGCGCCAAAGCGGTGCTGCTGCGGCTCTGGGGTTCCTCCGCGGGGAGCGGGGCTGTGATGAGCTCCTGGGGCAGGGACGGCATAGGGCTGGGATGGTGTGGGGCAGGGATGGTGTGGGGCAGGGCTGCAGGAACCCCTGCCCAACCTGGGGCAGGAGACGGGCCTGCAGTGCGGTCCACCACCCCTCTGCCTGTGCCGGGGGACGCTGCTGGCTCCGGGGGCAGCACGGCGTTAACCCCAAAGTCGTGGGGGTCCAGGGCTCGGGGCCGAGCGGAGGGTCCCTGTCCCTCACATGTCCCCCCTGTCCCGGGACATGTGGTGCGGCTGTGTGGGGCCGGGGGACCGCGCACTGCCTGCTGCTGCCTGCTGCTGCCTGCTGCTGCCTGCCTCCACCTTCCAGACCCCAGTGCCATAAAGCAGGGAGCCGATACACAAATTCTCCGCCTCCTGCCTACTAAATCTCGCCTGTCCCTGACTCGCTGCAAGACGCACTCACCAGCATGCAGAAAATATGTGCCGGGTGCGGGAATTTGCAGCCGCCTTGCTCGCTCCGTCAGTGCCGGGCAGGGGTGGGAGGCTCCCGTGCCGGGGGCCGGGGGGTGCGGGGCAGGGGGCCGGGGGCTCAGCCTCCTGTGTGTGCACCTTGCACACCCGGGGCCTTTCCCGGACGAGGGCAGGAGCAGCCAGCTCTGCCCGCCGTCCCGGGCGGAGGAGACCCACTGCGTGGGGGGGAGCCGGGGCTGGATCTCTGCATCCCACCCGGCTGCAGTGGGTCTGGGTGTGTGCACAGGGCCCCGAGCCCCAGCTGGGGGTCCAGGTGATGGCCCATGGCATCCCACCGGTGCAGCCCATCCGTCCCTCTCCCAGAGGGGGATTTTGGGGGCGGCTTCACAGCCAGCCCAGCCGGGGGTCTGTGTAGAGGGAGGGATGCAGCCCCCCGCGCCCCTCGCAGCTCTCCAGCCGCTCCGCGCCGTTGCCATGGCAATGGGAGAGGAAGGCTCCCCTTTGCCTCCCGTGATGCTCGGCGCCAGCATTCCTCCGCATGGCCATGGCCGCGCTGCCGGGCCGCCACTGAAATATTAATCAGAGCTAATTGCCAGGAAGCCACCCCCATCCTCCATGCTGAGTGCGGCAGCTGCCGGCACAGCGTCGTCCCCAGCCCATGGCTTGCCCTCCATGGCACCGCGCCATCCCCGGCGGTGCAGGGAGCCCTGATGTCCCCAAACCTGGCCCAGACCGGGGCCAGCCGTCCCTGCGGCAGCAGAGCATCCCTGGGCTGGTCCCCTGCTCCTCCTGAACACCACCAAACCTCCTCACACGCGCTGCCAGAAAGCCGGTATTTCCCACATCTGCAAAAAGCAATTAAACGGACGGAAAGGTCGTTCTTATTTATTCTTTGTTACGCAAGCTCTGGGCTATCAAATAGTCAAGTTCAGTCTCAGAAAGGTTTAATGAAGGCTCGGGGCTGGAGGCAGGGGCTGGGCAGGGAGCGGCGTGGGGCTGCTCCGGGGCTGGGCAGATGCTGCGGAGACGCTTCCCGGGGCGAGGGGAGGGTGGGAGGCAGCAGCCCCACGGCTCTGCTTGGCCAGGGGTTTAGCGGCTGCTGCGGCTCAGGAAGGGACTTGTGTCTCATCAGGAGGCAGATTTGGAAAAAAGCAAAGCAGGGGCAGCGGGTGGGCTCCCGGGAAAACAGCACATCAGTTCAAATAGCCCTTTGCCTTGCAAAGACACCCACGTACGTCGACGGGGCTGCCCCATTGCCGGCCCTGCCTGCGGCACGCACCCACGGCACTGCGGCCCGCGCCATGGCACCCGCGGCCACACTGCCCGGCAGGGACGGGGCAGCAGCAGCGCCGCGACCTGATGCGTTACCCGCGCAAGAGCTCAATATTCGCAGGGGAAGAATTTTTTTTAATAGGGCCCCATGGAGACATCAGAGCAATTTTCAAGGAGGTTTGAAGCCACCGGGAAGCTTATTAGATCCGTTCTGCAGAGTTAATTTGATGTTGGTAATCAGTGAGCAAGTTAAGCAGTTAAGGAGATAGTGGCTGCTGAATGGTTTGGCTGTTTAGCCTGCTTGTAAGCAGTGGTTACTAATGAGTGGCTCATGAATATGAATGAGAGATGGTTACAGTGTGGAAAGGGCAGTCAGCAAACCATAAACTTAATTTTAATCTTTTTATTATCAAAGTCACGTTATTAATAATAGACTTTACATTAAGACCAAGCTTCATCAGCCAATTACTGTGCTCCCTTGCACCCCCCAGCAGTGCTCAGCACCAGGCTCCGCAGGGGGCTGAGGACGGGAACTGCTGCTCTGTGATGTGCCCATCACCGGGGCATCCGGTCCCCTCCATCAGCATGGGCCAGACCACCGGTGACCCTCACCCCCACCCCGGGCCGATGCTTGTGGAGCGGTACAAGGAGCCAGGCGCTGAGACCACCCTGCCCCTCTCCTCCTCTGGGAGCAAGGTAGCCCTGTCCCACCAGCCACGAGCACCCCGGTCACCGCCGCCGCCACGGGGTGGCACATCGCCACTGAACACTGTCCCTCGCTCCCCGTAAAAAGGATGGTCCTATTGTCTCCGTATCTAATTAATTGTAATTATTTTCTTATGGCACTATCGATACGGACTGCTCGTGTAATGAGGCAGCAGTTCCTGTGTGAAATGCTGAAGCAAGGAATGTAGAACATGTTAAAAAATATTAATCTACAAATGAAAATGATTTTAATTGGATTCTGCCTTTGGGGTCGGGTCACTGTTACATTTTCAATCAGAGTTGTCCAGTCAGCAAAGCAGCTGCACAGCCCTTTCAAATGGAAACGGCGAGTGGCTTGCAGAGGTTAATAGGAATGTTGGAAAATAAATAGGTTATTGATTGATAATAACAATAAGCTGACTCCAGTCCTACCTTGGTGACCTTCCCTCACCCAACTCAGAGAAAACTCAGTTAGCATCTAATTATGGATCACCCTACAATTCCATGTATTAATGAGAGCGCACGGCAGTGGAGCCCGCTCTCGGCAGAGGGGAGAGCCTGAGCACGGCCGGCCGGCTCCCGAAGGCACCGTGCCCCGGGAGACAGTGCAGGGGACCCCACGGTCCAAGCCTGTTCCCAGAAATCGCCCCGAGCCCTTCCCCAGCCCTTCCCGTGCGCCGCAGGCACCGCTGCACCCATATCTGCTGGGCGGGTGGGAACTGGGATTTTGTCTCGTGGGCTTCTCACTTGGGAATAGCCAGGCTGATTGGTCACAGCACTGGCCACCCGGCCGGGCAACCCAGAGGCTCTTCCTTTATAACGCACCCCCGCCCGCCAGGAAGGCACCCCATGAGGTGCTGCGGGGCGACGCTCGCCCGGCGGGGCTGCCGCCGGCGCAGCCGTGGTGCGCTTTGCTCCGGGGGGTTAAATATGTATCCGGGTGCCCAACCAAATCGCAGCCACTGCCTTGTTCTGCGAAGGTGGAAGAAGAAAGGATGGTGGCTTTGCATGCGCGGAAGTTTGTAACTGATATTTTAATTGCTTCAATATGTGCCAGGATCTCCTGTCTTAAGCTTCGGCTTTACTCATTATTCCACACATGGCTTTCGGCTCTGTTTGCTACAAGATATGAAATAGTCATAACCATCTGGGAAACAAGTGGATTCCAGCCGGTCGGCAGGGCTCTTGTGGAAGGAGGCTCTTCCTCGCCCGGAGGCGAGCAGCCACGCCGACTGGCCGGCGCAGCAAGGCACCCGCTTAAACCCTCCCCACAGGGAGATGCCATCGCTGCCTGCACGGCGCTGCCTGCACAGCGGTGTGTGGCAGCGGGGTGATGCCCACGCCCAACAACAGTTTTCCCATTTAAGGTGTATTGGCCCTTCCTTGCTTTCCCCTGGATTCTGGGGGTATTTCATCGCAGACCCTCCCAGCACGGAGGGCAGGGTGACCCCGCAGTCCCAGGGTCTGCTCCGAAATGGGGCCTGGCGATGCAGGAGGCAGAGCATTAGCTGATACAGATGTGTGTCCCCAGCTGCTGCTACCGCAGCCCTGGGTGTAGTCACCATTAAAAGGCATCAAGAAAGTTCCTGAAACAGGTTTCAATTTGCACTGCCCACCCTTTTGTCATTTAGGAATATTAAGTTGTTGGAGCATTAGTTGTGGAAATGAGAAGGGGCCAGAAATAAATTAAAGCAGGAGAGAAGCGCAGTTTGGGACTTCATGATTTTAATTAATATTACTTCCACCTTCCTAATGAGATTTGGTCAAGAGACCGTGCGTGCAGCCCCATTTCAATTCAAACCACAACACTTGGGCCAAACACAGTCCCCCTCAAGAGACCAGTGCCGGCGCAGGCGAAGCCGGGCAGAGTGAGGGCCAGGGCAAGGGGGACACCCGGGAGCGGGGGCATCTGTGGGGGCTGAGCCTCCCCCCTGCGGCAGCAGCAGCCTCCGGCACTCGCAAGGCTCCGGACATGGCCATTTCGCCGCATGCTGCCCCAGGACCCGCTCACCGGGCTGGCACCCTGCCCGGCTCCCGAGGTCCCTCAGCAGCTCCATGGCCAGCACTGGGGCATTTGGGAAAGCCGGTGCTGCTCGGGGCTTTCGCAATCCTGCTGGCAAAGCCCTTCCCGCTGGGACCCTCCGTGGCTCCCTGCCCGCGGTGGCAGAGGCACCCACGCCGCTCGCAGCCGCTCGCAGAACCGTCACGTATCAATTTCACAGAATCGCTTCACAATTTGATGCAAATGAATAACATTTCTCTTGCTTGTACACATTTTCTGTCAACATGTGTTTGAGAGACTTGCTGTGACATGTCAAAATGCTGCTTACGGGGGGGGGGGAAATAAACACGGCGGTTTGGCTGCTGCCTCCCCGCACCGCCGGCAGCGGCCGGGCAGGGGCCGGCGCTGGGGCGGGGGCTCCCCAGCCTCCCTCCCAGGCGAGGGCCAGGGCCAGGGCCAGGCAAGCGCCGCATCCCCGCTCTGCGTGGCCCCGTGCCCCGGGCTGGCGCTGCCGCCCTGCCCAAATCGCCTCCCGGGCAGCTGCGGCGTCTCTGTGCCGCACCCCGGGCAGTGGCTGCGGCAGGTCCCCGCTGTGCCCCCCGCCTGCTCCGGGGAGGGTCTGGGCTGAGCCTGACCCCGGGCGAGCAAGGCCGGAGCACGCCAGGCCCCAGCGCTCCCGCTCAGGCAGCCCTTGCTGCGGACACGGGCTTGGGCTCCCCCCGGGCCCCCCACCTCCCCGCGCCGGGCAGGAGCCCGCAGAGGCTGCTGGCGGCTGCGGGGCTGCCGGGGTGCTGGCTGTCATCCCCCTCCCCGCGGGGCTTGGGGTGCCCTGCAGCACCCACGCATCAGTGGCACAGCTCCCCCGGGCTGCCCTGCGGGACGGGCGGGACTGGGCCCCTGCCCTCGCTTCTGCCGCCGGCTGCCGGGCAGGGCACGGCCGAGTCGCGGGCAGGGCCGCGGGCAGGGCCACAGGCAGGGCTTTCCTGGAGCACGAGCTCCACCTGCCGCCCCCCTGCCGGGCTTGGCCGGTACCGGCGGGTGCCCAGCGCCCCACGGGCAGGGCAGGGCAGGGCAGGGCAGGGCAGGCAGCGCCTTGCCCTCCGGGCCGGCCCCCCGGTGGCCCCGCTGCTGCCCGTCCCGGCCCCGCGCTCCCCTCCGCCGAGCCCCCCGAGCACGGCCCCGCCGCGGTGGGTCCCGGCTGCCAGCGCGGTGTGGGGACTGTGCCCGCCGCTGCGCTGCCTGCGCTGCCTGCCCTGCCTGCGCTCGAGGATGTCGCTTCCCCGCTCCAGGGACATTCTCTGGCAAGGCCCAGGAGGCGACGCCCCCCCCGCAGTGCCCAGCCCGGCTGCCATAGGGCGAAGCCCCTTCCCCGGCCGGGCACCCAGGGGCCGTGGCGTTTCGATCCCCTCCTGCCCTGACTGCTCAGGCGGGCGCTGAGATGGCCGTCGTGAGAACCGCCTGCCCTGGCCGCCACACCCCCCACACTGTGCCCCATAGCATGGTGTGCATGGGAGCTGCGGCACCCCCAGCCCATGCTTGCCCGGCTCCCCCAGCCCCCCATGCCCCACAAAGACACCAGACTGCAGGGTGGTTGCACACTTGCCATGTTCACAGCAGATATTACAGGCAGGAGGGACATCCTCGGGGCCGTGGGGACCCAGGGGACTCCTGCTCACACAGGCTGGGGCAGCCCCAGAACGCCTTTCCCCAGACCATCCTTGCCCTGCACCAGCGCTCAGCCCCGCTCCTGCACCCAGCCCCACCGCAGCCGTGCCTGCTCACACCTCACTGGGTGAGGAGCGGCAGCGGGGTCCCAGCAAAGCAGGGGCAGCTCTGGCCAGCTTGAGCCAGCATGCCCTGGGCAGGACGGTGCACCCCAGGGCCCGGCGCCATCCCCAGACCTCTGCCCACATCACTGCTGGGGTGACCCAGCCCCACGCCCGCCATCGCTGCAGCGGGTAAGGGGGGATCTGCACATCATGTCCCGCTTGCACTGGGGGCACAAGCAAAGGAGGGAAATGGGGAGCATGGACAGGGAGCCCTGAGGTGCTGGGGCAGAGTACAGGAGCGACCCAGCTGTTTGTGAAGCCCCTCTGACCCCCCAGCCCCTCGCTGTTCAGGAGTGGTGGTTCTGCAGGGGGGAGCAGCCACCCAGGGGTGCTGGTGGCCTGTCCCCACCGAAGGGTCCATGGGCAGCACTTGCTGCCTGTGTGGGTGGCACTTGCCCAGTGCATCCTCTGGGCCACCTGAGTGTCTCATGATCCCACTGCTCCCCTTGGTGACCAGCCTCGGGAGGTTCCCCTGGGCGCAGGGCTGGCTGGCAGGCTGTTTTGGGGCTGAAAGGGGGGGTCTGTGGGGGCAGGGAGGGCAGTCCCTTGCAACGAGCAGGCTCTTGCAACCGCAGCCCAGTGCTGGAGGCGCTCCCGACCAGCGCAGGAGCCTTGAACCCACCTGCCCTGCGCCTGACACAGCTTCTCCTCTTGCCCCAGTTCCTCTCCCCACGCCTCTGCTCGACCCTCTGCGGCCACCAGGACCCTGCCTCCCCCTTCAACCAAACACAGGAGCATCAGCCCAAAAATCCCCCCTGATCCCAGCCGTGCAGAGGAAAGGGAGGCGCGTGGTTAGTGGGTTAAGGCGGGGGTCAGGCAGCCAGGTAGCTGGGGGGGCAGGGGAGCCCCGTCAGTGCGAGAGCCCAGCAAGACCCCATCGCTGAAGGACCAGCTGCTGTTGGTGCAGGGCGGGGATGCCAAGGGGAGGTGGGCAGTGCCACGGGATGACCCCGGCCTCCCCGGGGACCCCGCTCCGGCTCTGCCTTCCAGCAGCAGGCAGGAGAGCTGCTGCCGGGTGCTACCGAAGCGGGCCAGCGGCATGGGCTTATCTGGGGAGGTGCTCGCCACAGGGTTAGTGAGCACAAGCCAAAGCCACTGAGGACAGAGGAAGAGAGCGGCTGGAGCTGGATGCTGGCTGGATCCATATACCCCCTGGAGAGAGCTGCCCTGACCCTTGGTTGAGGCAGCCCCCCAAGCCTCCCCACTGCTGTGTCCCCCCAGCAGCCACGGTCTGGGACGTCCTCCTGAGCCAGCCCCATCCTGGCCAGCAGCACAGGGCCACTGTCCCCTCTTGCCGCACAGGGCCTGTCTCTGCCCCGCTGGTCACGGCTGCACCGCTGCCGGTACAGCCAGCACTTACTACTGACGGTGTCTTACCACAGACCACTAGTCTGCATGCCAAACCCATACGAATGGGCCAGATCCTGGAGCCTTAAGTCCAGCAGAATCCCTGTAGAGGCAGGGCATGTTTCTCTGACCAACAGACAGACAGACAGAAAGCAGAGCACAGGCTGCGCAGCCACCTCAGCCCCAGCAGCGCCCTGGCTCTGCCAGGCAGCCGGCAGCAGAGCCACCCTCCACCGCCCGCTGCCCGCTCCTGCCCGTTTGGCTCGTGGGGGACCCTGCAAACACCAACCCAGCGGTTACGGTTAGATGCAGCCCTCGGCGCCGTGCGGTTAGTCAGGACCACGCTGCCGGCAACGGCTTCCACATGCATCAGGGTCACAAGATAAACTGTGGGGAGACAAAGGGAGTGAAGAGAGGAGCCCGGGAGCACCCTGCAGCTGCCCCGGCGCCCGCATGCCGATGCAGGGAGCGGCACGAGACTATTCCCCATGACCAGTGAACTGGGGCCCCAGGAGAGCCCCAAGCTCGGGCTCTGGTGGGGCTCATGGCAATAGCGTTGATTTTTGGCTGAATATCTCTGCAAACTGGGTTTGCTGGACCCTTATGGCTGTTGCCGATTATTGTTAATGGTTTCCGCATTGTCCTGTTTCCACTCAGCCTCTTTTCTTCATTTAGCCACATGAAATTTCTTGGAAAGCAGAAGGCCAATAGGGAAATTTTCAAAGCCCCCCAGCCTGAGCATCTTCCCTCCATCTCACTGAATGCAAGACAAAGACGCTCAGCAGCACCGAAAATTGGGCTGCTGCAGGTTAATAACCAAGAGTCCAGGAGGAGGCCACTGTTCATTTGTCATGGCGAATGGCATCCGAGAGTTAGAGTGCAAAGAGTATTTGTTAGTAGCAATAGAGATAGAGTGAGAAACGATTAGTACAGGCGGTTAGTAACAGAAGCATGGCACAATCGGTCTGACTTAGAGGACATACATACTGGAAGAGAAATGAAGAGAAAAGCAGCAACGGTTAGTTTGTTTAATTCAGTTCAGGAATGTGTTAGTAACAGAGATCTACTGGCTTAAAAAGGAACTGAAAAGCTTCTGCTGATAAAACCGTTTTAAGTTCCTAGTCAGCAACAGACTCCACAGGCAGACCCGGGCACGGCGTGTGGGGAGAAACCCCCTCCTAAACCCCCTCCTCGTGCCGGCGAGGGCTGCCTGCACGGGGCAGGAGCTGCTGGCCGCCTCTCCTGCCCGCCGCAGGGGCTGGGGCTGCCTGTCCCTGCCTGTGCAGCCTGTCACTGACGCGGCAACACCCAGCACTTACAAACGTACTTACCCAGCTTTTCCGTTCCCCTTTAAAGACAGTGCTGGCTGGCTGCAGTTAGTGGGAGGCGAGACAAGGCCGGTTAGTAGGGCATGCGCTGGAGCCGGTTAGTGGGTTAGTCCATTCGCCAGGGGCTTCGGCAGCCCTCGGCACCGGCACCCCTTGCAGAGGCGCGGCAGGGGTCCCGGTGGGTTAGTAGGTTAGTATCGGAGCACAGCAGCAGCATGCAGAGCCGGTCCTGGTTAGCCCCCTCACCGGCGGAGAGGAGTTTCGCCAGGGAAGGGTCTGCTTGGCTCTTGCGGAAGCAGCGGGGCTCCGGCTCACGAGAACAGGAGGCATTTTTGGGCTTTGCCACTGGATTGAGATTTGGGAAGGTGTTAGTGGATGGTTTAGCCTGCATAATGTAACCTACTTCCTGAATTGAATGCTTTGCGGTGATCTGCCCCTACCATCCGCGCTGGTGAGGTACAAAACTCCCGAGCACCGTGTGCCCCCACACAACACGTGTTTCCCACCCCCGGTACCGGTGGAGACGAGATGGGCTGCAGGGAGGAGTCATTCCCGGCAGTGCTGGACTTGGCATTGCAAGGCTCCGGGGTAAGGGTGCTGAGGAGGCTGGAGAAGCAGAGAGGGAAGGGGTGAAAGCATCGCTGGCAGCGCCTGGGGCAAGGCTACGGGCAGCTCTGCAAGAGCAGGGCTTCTGCGGAGACGGCGACGGCTGCTCGTGGTCTCCGCCGAGCTCCCACTGCCCATGGAGGGAGGAGGAGGCCCAGCGGGGAAAACCACGATGTGGAGCAGAGGAAAGGTGCCCGGTAGCTCATCTCGCCCCATCAGAAGCTGCCTCTCCGTGGGGCTGCCTGTGGGAGCGGGCGGCTGAGCAGGGCCGACTGCCAAGGGGCAGCAGGAGCAGCGGCTCTGCACCATGCCCCCGGACATAAGGCTGGGAAAGGGCACCAAGGGCACGCTCTGCCCCGTGTTCCTCTGGGTCACCTCCTACTGCAGCTCTGGGTCCCTCTGGTCCCCACGAGGATGCTTCTCCATTTTGGACTTCAAGGGGCTGTAATGCCTGCCACAAGTCTGCCATGAGCTGTGTCTGCCCTCAGCCCTCAGACCGCTGCACACCCAGCCCTCTCGCCGGCTCAGGGGACGCTTGCTGGTGCAGGCAGCGGGGCGATGATCACACCCACATAAGGGACCACTGTCGGCCCCACATGGCCCCACACGGGCCATGCCACAGGCTTCTCAGGAGGAGGATGCGCTGCCCAGGTCCCTCCCTGTGCTCCAGGCTGCTCCACAGACCAGGTGTTTTCTCAACACAGAGGAGAGGCAGGGTCCTGCCGGGACGTGGCACCGGCAGTGCAGGGCACTTCCAGAGCAGAAAGCACCAGGACTTTGCCGATAGCCAGAGGGACAGGCAGGATCAGCAGGGACAACCAGGGTCCCTTTGGGCTCCGGACATCATATCTCCTTGAGGAGCTGGCACAGCTCTGCTCCCATCTCCTTCCCCTTCTTCCTCCTCCTCCATCACGTTCAGCGAAGGGGACGGGTCTCATCCTGCCCATGCCCTGCCCATTGCTGGGGAGCGATCATGGGGAGACCCATGCACTGGGTCTGTCTGGGGTGGAGCGGCAAGAGAGAAGAGGACCCCAGCACCTTGCAGGAAAACCGCACGCACATGCAGACGCATGTCCTCGGGTGTTGCCACCACCATCTCTTTGGCTGTGTCCCCCGCAGCAGCCGGGCTCGTGGCTCTGGCCCATGGCAGCCAGCACCAGGTCACTCTGCTGGGGCTGGCCCAGCTCTGGCATCCGTGCGCGGGCAGCGATGACGGGTCCCGAGCCCCGGCTCCACTCTGGGCACAGCCGGTCTGGCTGGGCAGGAGCTGGGGCTGTGCCCCTGGGGCTGGTGATGCTGAGGAGCAGAGATGCTGTGAGACCCTGGTCAGTGTGGTGGCCGCCCCCTCCCCACCACCGGGCACATGTAGGGGACACGTTCTCTCGTGCAGGTGGCCCTGGGGACAGTGTGACGCCATGGACCCAGCTGGAGCCTGGGGAGAGCCCACGAGGGGGGATGAGACCCTGGGCAGGAAGGCTGGCTCCCGGCTGCCCAGAGCCCTCCCATGTTGCAAGGGGTGGGGAGAGCATGGGGCTGGCACCCTCCACATCCCTCTCCCCGGGGGTCCTACCTGTGGTCACCGGCTACATGAATGCCATGCAATGTCCCCCCGTCCCGTCTGGCTCCTCCACCGCCGCGGCCGCGCAGGGGACTGTGTGTGAACAGACCTCAGGTCAGTCATTAGCAGCTGCAAAAGAAAGCAACCAACGCAGCAAGGGAGAGCAACGCAGCGCCGCCGTCCCCGGGCAGAGCTGAGCTGGCGGGCGATACATCGTGCTGCTGGGTGCCTGGCAGGAGGGCCAGGCAGTGCAGGCAGAAACGCAGGCAGAGCCTCCCTCGGCTCCCCCGCCATCCCTGCGGCTCCCCATCCCTGCAGGATTGAACCCCTGAGGCGACATCCTCTGCTCAGAACCCCACTGCTGCTGGCACCACTCCTGGTCCCTGCAGGGTGGCTGGGTGCTGCCTCACGCTGGCGGCAAAGGAAGGGCCAGATCCTGCGGGACTGGGATGTAAGACCTCCACAGAGGGAGGTGCTGCGCCAGTGGCTGAGCCTGCCCTGCATGGCTTCCTCCTCCCGCACGCTGAGCTGCCCCGGGAGCGGGGACCGGCCCAGGCACCCGCCCAGCTCAGGCAAACTAACACCCCTGTCCTGGTGCTGCCTAAAGGCAGCACGGCAATGGCCAGCTGCCTCCTGCAGCGGGTGGTCCCCGCACCCCATGGATGCCAACCAAAGCCAGCACTGCCCCTTGGCACCCAGGCACTCACTGCAGCTCGTGTGGCTGCAGGCAGCCGGCGCTGAGCTCTGCTGCAGGCAGCAGCAGGGCAGAGGCAGGCAGGGTGGAGGTGGGGGAGCTCCAGCCCATGCTCCCCATAGGGACCTGCAGTCCCTATGCACCCACTGGCCAAGGAAGTGCCACCTCTCCCTCCTGTGCCTGTCCCCTTGCAGAGCGGGGGTAGCTGGGCCTCCCAGCATGCACAGGGGACACCGGGAAGGACCACATCAGAAATGGTGGCAATGGCCCAAAGTGTCTGTCCCAGCCTGCTGCTGGAACTCCTTGCACTGCGGGCAGGGACGGCCTGCCACTGTCACTGCTGCCACTGCTGCCACTGCCACTACTGCCTCTGCCACTGTGGCCTTTGCCACTGCCACTGCTGCCTCTGCCTCTGCCACTGACAAATGCCACTGCCACTGCCACCTCTGCCCTGTGGTTAAACTGGGTCACCCCTTTCTGCGCGTGCCGCAGGCGCTGGCTGTGGCAGAGCGGCCGGCGGTCACAGCCATGCTGCAGTGGGTGTCACTCCACCTCTGCGGGGATGTGGGTGCACAAGGCCGGCGCCAGCAGCCAGGCTATGCCTGCAGCCAGCCCGTGCTGCCTGCCCATCCCGTGTGGAAAAGCCACAGTGGCAGCAGGTCCCAGGGGAGCTGGGCTGCGATGACTTGGCAGTTCAGCTGCGGAGCCACCGTTGCTTCCTGTGGTTCATTGTCACCGCATGCCTGCAGGACAGTCCCTCCCGTGGGGACAGCACCTCCAAGGCAGCATTTGCAAACCAGCTGCTGTGGGGCCGGGCTCAGGCTCGGCGGGGGGCCAGGCAGTGGCACACATCGGACGTGCCATCGAGCATCTGGCAAATGGATTCCTGCCTGGATCAGAGCAGGAGGTGCCTGTCGTGGGGCAGGAGGGACGTGTCTGCATGGGTTGACCGCTGCGGGATGGCCTCTCTCTTGCCCAGCAATGAAGCACATCCCAGGAGTCAGGGGAAAGAAAAAAATTTTGTGTGGGCAGCACTTAACCAAACGCTCACCTTGTGCGTGGCGAGCGGTGATTGCCGGCCATGAGCTCGAGCTGCCCCTGCCAGATGGGGCTGGTGGCACATACGGCACCCCTGGGGCTGAGCACGCAGGAGCACCCGGGTTAAACAGGGGCTAAAAACCCCCTCGAGTGAGGAGGCTGGAGGGCAGCGCAAGCTCCGCTGCTGGCAGGAGCAGGGAGGTGAGGGCAGCAGGCGAGCTGCCTGCGCACAGCTGGCACGCCACAGCCACCAGCTGCCCGCGTGCTCCTGCCGTGCCGCAGGCACAGCGCTGGCTGCTCTACTGCCCGTGCCCAGAGCGGCGACCTCTGAGATGCGGCGTCTGGGCACCCTCGATGCCCCAGCTCCTGGAGTGGGGCCAGCACAGCCCTGCCCTCAGCCCTGCCAGCGCTGCCCGTCCCTCACCGTCACCTGGCAGAGCCCAGGGTCTGGCACAGCCCAGGCTCTGGTGCTGCCGCAGCGGCACCGGGCGCTGCCCCTCTTTGTCTGCAGCGCTCGGGGCTGGGCAGCCTGGGAGAGGCGGGGAGAAAG